>NC_091819.1:14135208-14440416 GCF_041296235.1 Equus asinus
TTTTAGCAGCGTGTCATCCACCTGCCAATCTGTCCTATATATTTCAAAATGCAGCACTCCCACACATGGCACCGAAATCGCATGCAGATGGATCAAGGTGGAGACCAGTCTTCTGCCCACCAGGAGCTGAAACGTTCCCCAGTACTGCAGAACACTGTGGAGCCTCGCGCCCTCACCACTAGTTCACCCTTGATACTGGAAGAGCACCCACCTCAAATGATCAGTGCATTGGTTTGGTGGGCCAAGGAGGAGGAAGGCTGGCTCTATGTCATTCCCGAATAAATCAGTATCATCAAAAAGCACATACAAAAGGCTGCTATAATGTACTAATTTTAAAACAAACTTACTACCTCTATCTCTATCAAAATAAACAAATAAATAACAGATGTTTTTGCCTTTTTGTCATAACCCCCAGAAGATGTACATATATAATAGTAGCTGATCTTGCTAAAAAGTCTTGAAATACTCGTATATGGAAATTGCCTGCAAGATCTATGATCTCTAAGAATCCTGGGTGCACTACTGCTTTTTAAGCTTGCCCACTCATCTGGAAGCACCCAGAGGGGCAGTGATGACTTCCTCATTTGCCTCTTCTTGGGGTCTCTCTCACACATGTACTGATGAATGTCTTTCCACCTTGTGTGCAAGCTGGTTCTCCTCCCACATCCAGTCCTCCTCTGCTGATACATGCTGCCATGGTTGTAGCATGCCACCTTTCACTGGTGCCTCTGCCACTATACAGATTCCGCTCCCAAGCAGGCACTACCACCTATATTAATGGTCTGGTAACTCCTAGATGCTTATAAAGTACTATATTCTCAGAGGTTCTCATTAAACAGAGACCACTCTCTTCTGTATGTGGAAGAGAATACCCTTCTCACTCTTCAGCTACCTTCTGTCACATTGGCATTGAGCAGAGGTGGCTGGCTCCCCATCAAGACCCATTCTCCCCTTCCACAGTACATGGTAGCTAGGAACTGACCATGCAGCCAGGCACTACATTTTTCCAGGCTTCCATGTAACTAGTGTAGCGATTTGACTAGTTCTCACCAACAGGATGATAGCAGAAGAGATGTGTGCCTCTTTCAGACCAAGACATTTAAAAAGCAAGAGATGTTTTTCCACATTGCCTTTCCTTTCCTAGGGAAAGGCAGAGCTAGGCATAGAAGGAGCATGAGTCCCATTTGAACTGATATACGGAGGAGAGCCCCAAGCAACTAGGAATAGCTGCCTTCAAAGGGTTGTATGAGCAAGAAATAAATGTCTGTGTTATTTGGGCCACTAGACATTTTGGGGTCTATTTGTTACATCTGTTTAGCTGTCCTAACTAGTATTGGTAGCAATGCAATGGGACTTGTTTTATATTATCTCACACTTGTTAATTAAAGCAATTCTCCCAACATCCAATTACTCCTAAAGTCCCTGCCAATGTTCTCATTACCATCAAACCTAGCGTCAAATGCTAGAGTTATTATTTGGCCACACTTGTATACCCTGGCCCTTGGGATGAGCTCATTCCCAAGGAGATGCCAGATGTGTCCAAACGTGTGGAATCCAACTTAGGCTGAGGCTGAGACTCTCACCTCAGGTACAGCTCCATCTCTTTTACCTTCAGGTAGTTTGTCACAAGCTTGGTTCTGGGACAACTCCTTCAGTATGAGCCTTTCTATCAATCTCAGATTCATTTTCCCCTGCTTCTCCCTTTCACAAGACCTTTGTGCCCAGCCTTATACATCTGGTCCTTAACATTCTCAGCCTAATCAATTATTACTCAGCTTACCAGCTGCAGGAGAAATGTTACCACTCATCTATTTTTAAGCCTCTGAATGAGAGACCACATGGCTTATGCCCAAATCTTATGTCTCTCTCTAAGCTTGAGGTAAACTCTTTAACTTTCATGTGCTTCGCCACCCTAATGTTTAGCCAATATCCATACATCATACTATTCAGGGTCAAGCTTCTCATTGGCTGAAGAAATTTGCACATTACTTCTATTTGTACACTTTAATAGATGGGTAACATAAAATATATTTCTGGAAAACTCACACAGTGTCTTGAGGACCTGCTGTGGTAATTAATGACAAATACCTATTTCTGAGCAGATGAGAAAGCATTTATGAACTGCAGGAAATGGTACATTATGTAGAGAAAGTATATTCTGCTCTACTTTTTAGTGTATTTCCTTTAAAATTATCACTCTGGTGGAACAATCAATTTTCTTGAGTAGTGTCCTTATTTCTTGTGATTCCATCTTCCGTGGGCCGAATCTAGAAATATTTCCTTCATTGGTGCCTTTCCATTTCATCTAATTCATTTCAACCACTAGTCTCCTGCCTTATTAATCTGTTTTTTAATGTCTCTTAATCATTTCTCTCCGTTCTGGCTCTATTGCAGCCATCTATTGACGCCTTATTGAGCATTACAATCAACCATTCTTCTCTCTTTTTACATATTTACAAGTATATTTTCAGTTTTCAGCCAACTTTCAGATTCTCCTATTTACTGTTTTTTATTTCCATTTTTTAAAGAAATAGCTTAGGTTAGATCCTTTAATTTTGAGGACACTACTTAGGATACAATTTGACCATAATTTGACTGAGGCTCAGTGGTGTGGAAAACTTGGAAAACCATTTGATTTTTAAGACAGGATTCAGAGGATGGAACAGAGGGAGCCCACTCCTGACCAAGTGCAGACATGTGTGCATAAGGACAAATTCATATCTATCCCCTCTTCCCCACACATATCCACATCCAGCTTTTTTGTTTTTTATCTATGCATCTTTGTCAAACAATGTCCTGGCTACTTGGTTATTAAAGAGTGGCCCACATACTAGCGGCAATGGCATCACCCAGGAACTTTTAGAAATGTGGAATCTCAGTCCCCACTGAGCGCTGCTCTGGCTGACCTCATACATCTTGACTGTTGTGACTGAACTCTCATGGTTTCCTCAGCCAGATAACAGAACACAGTAAAGTAAGAGAGAGAGAGATGGTAGGAGGGATGCAGAAAATCCCAAGCAGAAAAGCACTCAGACAATATTTCTTGAATGCCTTCTATGTAAGTCAGACCATAATTTCTCTGAAGTCTCCTCACCTCGTGAGCATCACCTGTGCAGGTGGATATAGCAGATACCCTGGAAACACCAGCAAACATACAAAGGGTGGGCTCAGTGGAGGGCCAGGTTGGAACAAGAGTTTACTCCCACTGTTAGTCAGGAGCAGACCAGGATCTCTGCATACGGCACTTAAGTATAGGTTCATAGACCTTTCTCCAGGTACCTTAGAATCTTTATCTTAAGTATCATCCAGGCTTGGCCTCTATCTGGTTCTTCCAGACTTAAGTCACATGATGAGGAAAAGGGAAAGAACACTCAACCTGCAACTCAGGACAGATGTCAAATAACTCATGCACTGAGTTCAAAGGAAACAAGAAGAAAGGGCAGGGACATCCCGGGAAGGTCATATTATGTGAATCTGTGCTAACAGCCAAGGCTGTTCTTAAGATAAATGGATTCCTTATCCACAGTGCAGTGAATTTTCATCCTTTTTGGCTCATGCATGGCTTTTGGGTCTGATGAAAGTACTGAAAGCTCTCCCCTGAAAGATACATAAACAAACAACAATACACTGATACATCCCTACATATGTATATACGAAAGCATATATGGATGCTCTAAAGCTCACCCATGGTAGCCTTAGGGAGCCAAGGTTCTAGATTAAGGACTTCCCAATAATAGTAATGACTCTTCTCCATTTTTCTCTATCTTATTAATATTAATATTATTATTGTGCTTTAGATGCTCTATATGTCTTGACTTTGGCATTCGTATTTTTAGGATTTAGTGACTCAGAGCACGACTTCATGCCATCCTCAAAATCTTGGCATTCACATGAGGAAGAATTACAACATTTCTTATGGAATAATAAGGCAAACATGCCACATCTCATGAGATTGGATTGAGTTTCAAATGACAACCGCCAAAGGGAAAGTTCCCTTCCAGAACACGGAGCGCACGGCACAGGCACTCAGGCTATTTGGGGCTGGCTTGATTCCTAAGTTATTAGAACAAAATGAGACTTGAACTTCTGCCTAATTTTCTTGTATGCTCCCTAATATTATTAAGGATTACAATTGCATGAATTTAAAAAATGTCCTTGAATTCAATTTTACAGTTTATAATTCTGACATTGTTGACAACTTTTTTAGTGTGTATTCTGTTGTCCCATTGAAAACAACAGTAAACACTTTTAGAAATCTTTCATAACATTATTTAGGCTAGGTGTACTTGACACTATATTTTCACAGGTAATAATAATCCATATACTTTGGGTCTGAACCTGGAGCATGAGAAAAAAATAAAAATTGAAGTAAAATATGAATGGAATTTAGAGATAGACAATGTGGAAGTTTTAAATGCATGGAACAGTTCTATAATATTATCTGGATTCAGATTCGTATATGTAGTTCTCTGGCTACATATCAGATTTAATGAGAATTTTCTTTATTTTCCTCTGACTATAGAAGTTAACAATGCAAATTAGAAAAGAGAAAAAAGAAAGTGTTTTTATAACAAAGAAAAATGTAAACATTTTAAAGCATGTCTTTGCTTTTATGCATTTTTAAACTAGATTTTTGCACATGGAAAATATTGACATACAGAATCATCTTAGAAAAGCTTTCCCTATTATTGTCTTCTCTTTCCACGAATTGCTTCTACTCCTGAGACCAAAGCACATGTTGTAATAGGTGTCAATACTTCCTTTCTTCTTATTGTTGAATAATAATCCATTGAGTGGATATACAACATTTTATTTATCCATCCACCAATTGATAACACTTGGATTATTTCCACATTTTGAATATTATGAATAATGCAGCTATGAACATTTATGAATAAGATTGTATGAGAAATATTTTTTCATTCTGTTTGGGTACATACCCAGGAGTGAAAGTACTGGGTCATATGGTAACTCTATATTTAATATTTTGTGAAACATTCGACTGTTTTCCAAAATGGGTGTTTATTTTACATTCCCATCAGCAGTCTATGGGAATTCCAATTTCTCCACATCAACACTTATCTGTCCTTTTAACAGTAGTCACATTACTGAATATGAAGTGGTGTCTCTTTGTGGTTTTGATTTGTATTTTTCGGAAGACTAAAAGTGCCAAGCATCTTTTCATGTGCTTAGTGGCCATTTGTATATCTTCCTTGGAGAATTATCTATGTAGATCTTTTACTTGTTTTTTTAAATGGGCCTCTTTTTATTATTGAGTTATAAAGATTCTTTACATAAACTGGAGACAAGTCTCTTACTGGACATATGCTTTGCAAATATTTTCTCCCATTCTTTAGGCTGTTTCTTTACTTTTTTTTTTTTTTTTTTTTTTTTTTTTTGCCTGAGGAACATTGGTCCTGAGCTAACATCTGTGGCAATCTTTCCTCTATTTTGTATGTGGGTCACTGCCACAGCATGGCTTGATGAGTGGTATAGGTCTGTGCCCAGCATCTGAACACACAAACCTCGGCCACCAAAGCAGAACATGCCAAACTTAACCACTACACCAACAGGCTGGCCTCATTTCTTTACTTTATTGATGGTGTCCTTTGAAACACAAATGTTTTTAATTTAATGAAGCCCAATTTATCCATATTTTTCTTTTCTTGCTTTCAATTTTGGTGTTATATTTAAGAAGCTGTTGGCTAATCTAAAGTCATGAAGATTTACATCTGTATTTTCTTCTAAGAGTTTTATGGTTTTAGCTCTTACGTTTAATTCTTTATTCCATTTTAAGTTAATTTTTATATGTGGTGTGAGGTAGGGGTCCAGTTCGTTCTTTTGCATTTGGATATAGTAGTTGTCCCAGCATCATTTGTTGGAAAGACTATTCTTTCTCCTTTGACTTGTCTTGGCTCTCTTGTCAAAAATCAATTAACTGTAGAAGTGAGGGTTTATTTCTAAACTCTCAATATTATTCCCTTGATCTACATATCTCTGTGTTAGAATTCTCTTTTTTTAGGACTTAAAAAATATTTTGCCACTTCCTCCTGACCTTCATGGTTTCTGGTGAGAAATCTGCTGTCATTCAAATTTCTTTTCTCCTATAGATGATATGTTACTTTTCTCTAACTGCCTTTAAGATTTTTTTCTTTGTTTTTAGTTTTCAGAAGTTCAGCTGTAATGTGCTTGGAGTGGGTTTCTTTGGGTTTATATTGTGAAAGTTTATATTGTGAAGGGTTCATTCAGCTTCTTGAATCTATAAGTTTGGGGTTTTTGTGAAACTTGGGAATTTTTGTCCATTATTTCTTCAAATGCTTTTTTACCCCCATCCTCTTTCTTCTCTTTCTAGACTCTAATGCCGCAAAAGTTAGATCTTTTGTTATACTCCCACAAGTCTCTGATGCTGTGCTCATTTTTTTCAGTTTGTTTTCTTTTTGATGTTCAGATTGGGTCATTTCTACCGTTCTTCCTTCAAATTCATTGATCCTTTCCTTTTCCCCTCCATTCTGCCCATTCTTCCCATTCTGCCCACTCATTAATTCTATCCATTGAGTTATGTTTTTTATTTTGGTAATTGTAGTTTTTTAATTCTAAAATTTGCACTTAGTTCTTTTTTTACACCTTCTATTGCTTTGCTGAGACTTTTTATTTTTTCATGTTTCAAGTGTGTGCTTCTTTTTTTTGCAGAATGTTTAAACTCCTTTAAAATCCCTGAATAATAATTGTAACATCTATGTCATTTTGATGCTGGTACATCAAATGATGGATGATTGTCTTTTTTCACTCCATTTTAAATCATCCTAGTTCTTGTCATGATAAGTGACTTTTTATTGGAACCTGGACATTTTGGTGTTATGAGACACTAAATCTTATTTAGATATTTTGTTTTAGCAGGGCTCCTCCAAAAATCTTCCAGGTGTAAAAGGAGGATGCTGCCTTACTATTGCCAGGTTGGAGTGGAAGTCCAGGTTCTCCACTCTGTGTCCATTAACCCAGTAGGGGTGAGTTATCTTGCTGCCTCTGGGCAGGGCTCAGAGTTCTGATTCCATGCTAGGCCTCTGAGAACACCTCCCTCATTGAGAGGGAGAGGAATACCTGTTTCAAGGAGATCTCAAAGGATGCCTGCATGTTTTGATGATTTCAAGGGCCAAAGAGTCCACACTCTCTCAAATGTCTTTGCTCTGGGTACACTCATCTACAATTCCACCCCCAAATTAGATCCATCCTGTGACAGATGGAGAAAGAGGACCAGAGCAAGTGGTGTGCTGGAGCAATCTATATTCTATATTCTATATAGATTGCATTTATATTGCATCTATATTAAGTGCATTTTGTCCCAACTCCATGTTGATGACATCTCATTGGTAGTTTGACATTGACCATAGTGAGCTTTTCTTTTTTCCTCCAAGATACCCAGTTATTAAATATTTACAAGCACAGAACTACCCCAAACTGTCTCCCACCCCAATGAAATGGACCTGAATTAGAAATTTTAGAAAAATAGGTTTAAATTTCTTGCATACGTGGGTTGTGGAACTGAGACACAAATCTGCAGCACTTCACTTCATATTGGTTATGACATAGAAATGAGCCTTTGGGAGGTAGACCTTTACTTCACAGTTTTGGTATATAATATTGAAAAACTATATACCAAATTTACTTGATCTTAGATCGTCAGGGAGGAAAACTCTTACGTAAGTGAAAATTTTACTTAATGCTATTATTATAATAATTATTCTAAATGACCATCTGACAATGAGATTGCCCTCAGACAGGGTCTCTCTTCATTCACCCAACATTTATTTAATAAATATTTATTGGGTGTTTAACATACGACTGAAATTGTTCTTCTTATGTTGGACAGAGAGAAGACAAAGGAGTAAACAAATAAATTAATTTTACAAAGGCTGTAATGAAAACAACAGAAGGAGATGTAAATGACAGTGATTTGAGAATGTTCTGCAATTGGGTGGTTAGTTGAAGACATCTCAAAAGATATATCAATCTTTGAGCTGAGACTTAAATAACAAGCAAAAGAGAACCATGCTGAAAATTCAGTACAAATGTGCAAAGATGAGTTGTGTAAAGACATAGTTAGATTTTACTGACTGAAATGTGTAAAATTGTAATATGACTTTCTGAGAAAATAATTCCTCAATATCCTAAAATAAAAACAGTAGAAATTGCCTTTAATTATTTTTCCACTCTTGAGCTTTCCAAAGAAGCACATAATATTCTTTTATTAATACACTATGGTCACTCTGAAGGTCTTGAAATCCATATTTTGGCCTTGTTTATAGTTGGCTTTTATTTTTTAAAGCAGTTTTTAACACATGCTGAATATTACATGACAAACATATTTTGCCTTGAACTTATTTTCTTCACTCTGTAACTTTTAAAAAGTTTTTTCTTTAACTGGGTTGTGGCTTGTGCTCCTAGCCATTACATTCTCAATTATTTACAAGAGAATATGTAATTATTAAAAATTAATACAATCATTGAATTGGTTCGTCAAAGTAAACTTGCCCTTTATCCATTTTCATGTATTAGTATTATCTGAACAGGTACAAATCTCCACCTGAAGACACCACATTTAAATATGGAGCTGCTTTTTCTGACTTGAGATAGGATATATGCACCCTGGTTAATTAGAATCTGTATTCATGTAGGTCAGACATCAATATTTGTGATGTTGGTAATAAAAATGTATACAATTATAAAAATCCATTGTACCGCTAAGATAGATAGAAGGTTGGAATAAGAAATTTAGAAGTAGGGCTATCATAATTTCCATTTGGATCTATGTGTAAGTAAATTTGGCTACAATCTCTTCTGTGGAGTTGGGAGGAAAAGTATCCTTGTTTCACTAATATCATTTATTAATATTAATTCACCAATAGTTCCAAGACATAAATTCATCTCCCAGTTTACTTAGAATCCCCTACATCTCAATTTTTTTGTCATTTGTAAGATTAAAAATAAATACAGCCTTTCTTATATGCAAAAGACCACCTAAGTAGCCTTACATTTCATGCTCATATTAAAAATTGCACAGGAACACTCCTAAAGCGGCCATCTCTTTGAAACGTAAACACACACAGAGGATTTGCTGTGAATAAAGTCCTCAATTCCACTAGCAGGACATTTCCTAGATTAGTTTCTGAAAGAGAGCAATTCTTCACCTTCAATACTGAGAACTCACCTGATCACAAAGGAGGCTTCTGTTTCTAGTGCCAACTTTATCACAATCACAGGGTTTGCAAACATCTATGGCTGAAGGATCTGCACCAACTTGTCGGAAAAAGTAATCCTTACACAGCTCGCAGTTCTTTCCTGCATCAGGGAAAGGTTATGCATTATGACTTCCAATTCATTAAAATCAGCTGCATAATTCAAAATTAAAGACCGTATTCCTTTGAGGGAATTCTATAATTTTCGGGACGTCCATTTTAATGCACCTTTCATCTCTACCTGCCAATTTAGTGATCCAGAGCATATGAAACAATGAACCTGTTACAAACTGTGCTTTACTTCATTAAACTCCCATCTGTTATATAACACCACACTTCTAAAAAGCGGTGCTTTGTAGAAGACCATCCATTTTGGAAGAGTTTGTTTCTAAACTTAAAAGTTTTCTTTATTTCTAGGGTCAGGCACTTAATCTAAATCAAATGTGAGAAATTTCTATATGTGTAGTAGATGGCAGTTGCACAGTTAGGAGCAAGTAAGTATGGAATATTAGAAATATTTTTCCAGAACTAACTCTTGTAAAATAGAAGACTGCTCTTGATGCAATTTATTATTCCATAGCTAACATGAATAAAAGCAGATGCTTCTGTTAGTGCTTATGGCCATTATTTTTCATTTCAAATATCAAAATAGAAACGTATTATATCTAGATGTATCAAATTTTAAATATTAGAATAGCCTGACGTATTAGAAATATTAGGTAATTCCTATAGCTTATTGATTATATAATTAATTTATTATAATTTATTAATCAGAACATTTCCCACGCCATTTTATATAAGAAACAACCTAAACTACAAGGAGTTTCTAAAGTGAATGTGAATAGCATTTAAGACCACTGAAATAAGCTGAAATGCTACTCAAGGCTAGCAAATTCCCCTTTAAACATTATGCAACTACTTGACTATTACTGAAATTGGCCCATTATTTGAAGACTAGAAATAACTTAATCTCAAGAGAAAACCCACATTCTGATGGATATTGGCTATGGACTAATTAAAACTTAAATGGATTTATAATATTTCTAGAATATTCCCTTTACATATGCTGCTGACTCTCAACTCTCTATCTCCAATCTAGAAACCTCTCCTTATTTATTATTCAATGAATATTTATTCGGTGATTACCATGTTCCAATCACTGTGCTAAGTGATGAGGAATACAGTAGTGAGCAAAATACACATTGCACCCTCTCACAGAGCTTTCCTGAAGTCTAGTGGGTAAGATGAATCTTAATTAAATAACTACACGGATAAATGTACATTTACAAACTGTAATAAACATAAGGTGACACCAAAGTGTATAGATCATAATGACTTTTCCTGAGGCATCACAAAAAAGCTCTTTGCAAAAGAAAGGAGCTTCAGAATGGTTTCCAACTGCCCACAAGAGATTTTCTCCTGTGCTTCTTGGAAACACTCAGCGAGCACGTCCAGAATAGAACTTGCCATTTTCTCCCTTAGCTTGATCCTCCTGTGTTTCTGTCTCAATGGCTGGCACCAACGTTGACCCTGTTACTCAAACTGGAACCTTAAGCATGAGTCTTGACTTTTCTTCCTTCCCTTACCTATACCCATACCTTGCTCAGAAAATGCTGTCAGTTTCCATCCTAAACATCTCTTGGATCCGCTACTCTCTATCTACACCACCTTAAATGTACTCCAGCATTATTTCCTAACTGGACTACTGTAGCATCCTTCTAACTGATTTTCCCAAACCACTTTTGACACTCTCCAATCCATTCTCCACTTTATAATCAGATGAGTCTTGTAAAAACACAAAACTTATTATATCCTTTTCCTGTATAAAACCCTTAAGTGTTATCTCATTAATCTTAGGATAGAATCCAAACTCTTTATCATGGTTTATAGAACTTTCTACAATCTGGCCCCTCCTTCATTCCTAGCACCTTTTCTTATAATCAGCCATTTGCCTTTCCATCAGTTCTTCAAACGTACCATGTTTCTCTCTCCTCTAGGCCATTGCACAACTGTTTTCTTACTGGAAACCTTTGTTTGATCCCCTACCCCCGCTCCCTCTCACTCCTTCATCTGCTTAACTCTTGCTATACTTGCCCTATCTTAGCACTCATAAGATAACTTTGTACTTTTTCCTTTAATAGTACATCTTTTCCACCATGCAAAAATCCATACAAAGACCAGAAAATTCATTATCTTGTTTATCTTTATATTTTCAGCACCTAGTCAAGTTCTTGTGACTTCTTAGGTTATCAATAGTTATCTAATAAATCCATTCACACTTAAGAGTGGCACACTTTCAAACTCATTAGACTTGTGCCATTATATTTTACAAATTCTGGTGTTGTTTATTTCTGTTTTTAACATACCAGCTCTTCAGAAAATAGTAATTTTCAACAGCTAGTCAAAATGCTGGATCATTTTAGAACAAGACTGATGATCATCATTTGCCTTTAATTAGCATTTTTAAAAAGAGTATTCCCAGATTACCAGGGTCCATGCCAAATCTGAATGCATATAAACATCTCCACATGAGATTGAGACATAATGAAAGATCAGGGTCACACAAGGAAAGTTATTTTAAGGAGATATATATATATATATATATATATATATACTGAAACTAGTAATTCTTGAGTTATCCAAAATATATTCATGGTTTAATCAAATGGTATGAACTTTAAAGAAAAATCCTTTTCCTTAAAAGATACAGTCTAAGGCTAGAGTGCTATTTCTGAAAACTACTTAATTATTTGGAATTATGAAGATTTGATGAACTGGATTTGGTTTTCAAACTTAACAGCGTGAAAGGACTTTCTTAAATAAGATAGAAAAAAATAATTTAAAATAATATGCATTGTATATAGAAGTAAATGGGCCTCAAAAGCCAAGTCAGTCTTTGTTATTCATGTTATTTGTATTGCTTGCCAGTTACCTGTAGTGTTATGCTCACAATCATCACAAACTCCTCCACCCCCTCTGTGGTGCTCAAATGGAAACGGGTCCACTGAGATGTCATAGTGGCAGCTTCTGGAATGGCTGTTGCATTGACAAGGTTTACAGTTGAAAGCATGAACTTGATCACCTTGGCGGAAAGGCTTGTCATTATAAAGAGGCAAGCAGTGGTCACACTAGAACAATAAAGTGATATCAGAACCAGAAAGAAATGTAAAGCTGCGATTTTTTTCTTTTCATTTACATATCAGGCACTTTCATTAGATGTAAAGCCAATATCAAAGAGCTAAAAGCCAGCAACTATACAAGCCTGGCACAGTGGCACAGTGGTTAAGTTTGCATGCTCCACTTTACTGGCCCAGGGTTCGTGGGTTTGGATCCTGGGCACAGACTTACACACTGCTTATCAAGCCATGCTGTGGCACATACAAAGTAGAGGAAGATCAGCACAGACGTCAGCTCAGGGCCACTCTTCCTCAAGCAAAAAATGAGGAAGATTGGCAACAGATGTTAGCTCAGGGCCAGTTTTCCTCACCAAGCAAACAAAACAAAATGAAACAAAGTCAGCAACTACTGTATTTTGAAAACTGTTTTATAAATCAGAAATTAGCATATTACAGGCATAGTAGCGTGGAATCGTAAAAGTAACCATGTAAGCTGAAACCATACAAAGAGATTTTAAACAATCAATGGGAAAAGTTATTACTGTTTCCTGACCTTTAAATTTTTTTTTGTCACAACGTTAAAAACTTGACTTTCAGTTTCCAGTTCCACAGGTAAAGAGTTTGGAAGTCACCACTCCATCCTAACAACAAGTAAAAAGCTGAACAGACTGAAAAATCAACAACTCTTCTTGTATCCATAAGAGAGGGGAAACATAGGGCAAATTGCTGCCCTCAAGATTGGAGAGACAGACAGGAAAATACAGGAAGTCCCAGCTATAGGAGCAGAGACTCACGAGCAGAAGCCTCTGTGAGAACTAGTGCTGGGGTAGAAAATCCTGAAGTGTAATTGATGAACTGCTGGAAGTTCAGTATGGACAAATCTGAGGTTTGAAAACTCCAGGGGGACCTAGTTTTAAGGAGGATCCCACAATTTCATGAGATTTACTTCCAGAAGCTTGACCAACTTGTCACAGTAAATATCAGAAAAACAATTTCATCGAGCTTCTAGCAGGGGGAGGGGAAAGGAATCATTTGGAAATATATTAGAACACTCTGTTCTTCCTAACAATACTGTCCTCAGGAGAAACTAGTTAGCCAGACCCTAACCTGCTGGGGTACTATCAGAGCCTAACTGACCTGCAGAAGGGAAATATCCAACTCCAGCCCACTCTAGCCATCCTGCCCACCTATGAGAGGAGAAAAACTGAAAAGCAACTGTGTAGTTCACAGTCCAGAGGCATAGGCTACATAAGGCTATAGAATGCTTACTCCACACCTCACCACCACGTTACTAAAGGCTTATTGACAACAGTTCTTTTTACCAGGCACATTATGTCTGGCTATCAAGAAAAAATTACAAGGCATACCGAAAGACAAAAAATACAATCTGAAGAGACAGAGTAAGCATTGGAACCAGGCATGGCAGGGATGTTGAAATTAAATTTAAAATAACTATGAGTTTGAAATAACTATGATTAATATGCTAATGGCTCTAAGGGATAAAGAAGATAGCATGCAAGAACAGATGAGCAATGTAAGCAGAGAGATGGAAATCCTAAGAAAGAACCAAAAAGAAATGCTAGAGATCAAAAATACTGTAACAGAAATGAAGAATACCATTGATGGGCTTATTAGTAGACTGGATGTGGCTGAGGAAAGAATCTCTGAACTAGATGATAGATCAATAGAATTCTCAAAGACTGAAAAAACAAAACAAAAAGTCCAAGGACTGTGGGACGACTACAAAGTCTAAAACATACACATGACAGGAATACCAGCAGGGGGAGAAAGAGAAAAAGGAACAGAAGAAATATCTGAAACAATAACAACTGAGAATGTCCCCAATTTAATGTCAGACACTAAACCACAGATCCAGGAAGCTCAGAGAACACCAAGCAGGATAAATGCTAAAAAAAACTACACATAGACAAACCATTTTCAAATTACAAAAAATCAAAGATAAAGAAAAAAAATCCCCAAAGAAGCCAGAATTCAAAAACATCTTACCTATAGAGAAACAAAGATAAGAATTACATCCAGCTTCTCCTTAGAAATCATGCAAGCAAGAAGAGAGTAGAGTGAAAGACCTAAAGTGTTGAGAGAGAAAAAACACCAACCTAGAATTCTGCACCATGCAAAATCATCCTGCAAAAGTGAAGGAGAAATACTTTTTCAGACAGACAAAAATTGAGGAAATTTGTTGCCAGTAGACCTGCCTTGCAAGAAATGTTAAAACAAGTTCTTCAGAGGAAGGAAAATACTAGAGGTCAGAAACTCAGATCTACATAAAGAAAGAGCATCAAAGAAGGAATAAGTAAAGGTAAAACTTGAAAAATTTCCTTACTGCCCATTGTAAATGTAAAGGGAAATTAAAAAATTGTAAAACTAACATATAGCAGGCTGTAATTTAAGATTAGAAACTTTGAGAATTAAATTATTTTATTTTTTATTAAAAACCTCATTGAGCAGCTGGAAGAGTGCTTCCTCTCTTTTCCTGGAACTTTCCATACTGAGCAAGCATCTTTTCTATGCCTTGGTGAATTCTCATGTTCCTTTCTAAGTACAGATCAGCTTCCATCATTTTAACCTTTGTGCTTTCAGTGTCGTGAAATACCTCTGAGAATCCCTTTCATGCAAAGGTTTTGTTGGCAGCACTTCCTCTAGGATATCTGCACCCTATTATCACAATTACCATCCTCATTTATGTTGAGCTTGCCTTCATGGTGTTGCTCTGGCTGCAAATATAAAGTTTCCCAAATAGTGGCAGTAATCAGCTGTTTCTTCTATAAGAAGAAAAGTTCAATTGGAATTTCACTTCTAGCACTTTCTTTCTTTGCAGCACTTTCATCTTTGTTGGCAAATTCCTCTTTTTGAATATTCATGTTTGTAAGATGTCGCATGGGTTTACCACTGACAGACAAGGAGGCAACACAGCTACAGGCTTCTTTGTGAATGAACTGAATAAGGGATGTGCACGGACTAGCCACCAACAGATTTTGAGAGAAGAGACATGATTGGTCACTGAACAAGATGCACATCTGTTATTTATGTAGTAATCTGTGGACTGAAGGGCCAGCAACAAAATCTGTGTTTTATGCAATTACTCACAGCTAATATACCATGATAACCAATATTTGAACAATGTTGTTGGAGGATTGCTGTTATTTAACTAAACTATAGTAACTGAAATTCATGCAGATTAGAACTGTGCAAAGAATGGACTGCCTGTGTAACCAAAGAAAACCTTACTAAGTCACATAAGAGACTTGTTATGTACTGGGACAATTCAATTAAATCTGGAAATATTTTTAAACATTAAAGATTTTAAATTTTCTAATATAAATTCAATTTATGGACAAAGCAAAATTTTAAGTAACTATTGACCTGGACTGAGTTAAAATTTTAGCATAATTAAAGTAATACTATACTTTTTATAAGACAAATAAATGAATTAGAAAATAAAAATCACTGATAATTCAACTGCAAACTGGTAAGCCAAAATATTTTAATGAGACAATTTCTTCCAAAACTTGTATATGTGTATATTTTTTCAAAATTGGGAATACACACAAATACATCCCATATTGTTATATAGCCCTATATGATTAAATATCATGAACTTTATTTCTCATTTTATTCATAAATAACTTATTTAGCCCTTCTGCAACTACTGAAGAAACATTTTGCTTTTTCTAGTTTTTTCCTTTTGTTTGGACATAGCTGACTATTTCCTTATGAGAATTATAAGTGATGAAATTACATTATAAAAGGGTGGAAATATTTTTAAAGATATTTTTAAAATATAGCCGAATTCCTTCCAGAGAAATTAGATTTGTTTATAGATCCATCAGCAATATCTGAGACTGTCCATTTTTTTATGTTCTGCTCAATTTAAACCTATGATTATCTCTTCAATATTTTGATTTTAGAAGACTATTTATCACTGTTTTAGTATGTATTGTTTTGGTTACCAGTAACCAAAACATGTTTTTCTTCTGGTTCTTTGTCAAATATAATCTTTTCTGAGGAAACTGTTCATTTTTATTTTGCATATTCATTTTTTTCTTACTGATTTTAACTATCTTATGTATTAGGTACATTTTTCTTTTGCCTGTAAAATAGTGAGGATTTAGTTTACAACTATTAATATGTACTTATATTTTATTTTCTTCTTCTACTTTACCGGCCCAAATTTTCAGCACAATAGTTAATATATATGGCACAGTGGTGATGGTGTGCAAATTTGCATTATTTCTGAATTTAATCAAAATGTCTTTAATGTTACAACTTTTATAATGATGCTGACTATTGATTTCAAGTAGATAATCTTTATCATTTAAGAAAAGAAATCTCTATTCCAAAATAAACAATGCTTTTATATAAAAAAATGAGAAATACATTGTCAATTTTATTAAATGTTTTGATTTAATTTTTTGACCTCTTGAGTTGATAAATTATGTTACAGGTTAAGAGGTTAATTAGAATCTGTGCTTGCATTCTTAGAATAAACTCAACATCATTAATGGTAAATAATGCCTAAAAATATTTAGGATTTCTGCATTTATATTCATAAGTTAGAGTGCTCTATATTTTTGTAAAGACATTAAAATAAATAAAACTTTAAAATTTTAATTTGGAATCAATATGTATTTGAATTTATTAACTTTAATATCTGAATAATCAGAAAATTCTCATTTTGTACACACACTAAAACCTATTAGAGTTTAAGTTATATTGCATATAAAGTATGATTGATTCAAGATAAGATTTAAAATAAATACAAACATACATACATACTAGAATTCCTGAATTATTCTTCTCACCTTTTTTTTTCCTCTGAAATACTTAATGTGACTTACAAAAATGCCCAATTTATTCCAGAGTTACATATTGAAATTATGAATAAGGAGAGTCAAACCATGCAAAATAGTCTCGAAAAGTCTCCCTATCTATTCATAATAATGGTCCTTTGCTATTTGGTTTTTTAAATTAACATTGTTAGAAATTTTGACATTTTGACATTTTGGATAACAAAGGTCATTTCTTTTTCTATTTTCTGCAATAAATATTTAATATTTTAGAACAGTTTATTTGACACAATCCATAATCATTATTGGAACAAACTATGGTCAAAAGCATTTTTTGCCAATATTTATTTTCTCCTACTAGTTCATTGTTGAATATTTTTTCCCTTAATATTTTTAAAAGAATAAAGAAAAAAATAAGAATTTAATTGTCCAGTGTCTTTCTGTTTTACGGTATTCTGAAAATTCTAGCATGAAAACACACTGCAGTTTTCTACTTAGCTGAGAAAAAAAAAGAGATAATGGCAATGTAAACATTAAGTCACAATTTTCACAGCAGGTAAGGGTGCATTTAACAAGTGGTAGAGAATGCACCCTTACCTTTTGGTCAATATAAAAAATTGTTATCATATTCTTTTTGGATGATGAAGATATTTTCTCCCTGAAACCATTTCTAACCTTTGGGTTGCAATGGTTGCTCCTCTTCTGTTCTCCCACATCATTCCATTAATACCTTGACCATGCTCCTATCACTTTGAGCTGAAATGATTGGTTAACCTATAAGTATCTTTCAGGAAATGCAAGTTATTGACTTTTATACTCCCTGTGTCATCCACACAGTAGGAGCTTAATAGACAATTGTTAAGCTATTAACTGAAAATTCACATCTAACGATGATATTCATGTTCAAAGAAAGCCATTCTTGAGGAAATTTAGAGAGGGGATTCAATGGGAACAATTAATAAAGAAAGCTATGTTTGTGTCAAGTCTTCAGAACTGGCTGTTATTATTAGATGATTTGCATAAACCACTTAAAATACAAAATGAAACTCATTTTGTAAAAGAGAGATGTGGAGTAATCATTAGAATATTGTCAACTATGGGTCTTCGGACAAAAACATTTAAAAGTGGGGGAATTGACCTCTTTGTTTTCTCTCACTAGCAATAACCATTCATAAATCAAATTTATTTCATAGAATTAAAAGTTAGAAATTAGATAGACACTTAAAGTCAGACATTTTAGTTCCATCACTGGTGCTGCCATTAACTAAGAAAAGGCAACCGTGAAAAGTAACATGAAATGCATACTTTCTAATGTTGGGCACTATATTAAGCATTTAAAATAGATTATTTCACTGAATCCTCAAGGCCTCGGGTCATATATTATTCTATGTCTAATTTCTGTTTCTTGATTGGCTAGTCCTGTGTTCTTGTATAATTAATTCTACCTTTTTAAGCCTTATTTGTCTCATCTCTACCATGGGAGTAATAATACCTGCCTCATAATGTTGCCATAAAGACCAAGTCCTTAGCAGAATGTCACATAGTCAGCCCTCAGTAAACATTGTCCACTACTTTATTATTAGATTAGTAACTGAAGAGTGAAGATGTGAAGTAATATGAACAATATAATTGGACAGTGAGTCCTTTAGTCCACTTTACCTCTGTGAATCTCAGCTTCCTCATCTGTAAAGGAAGACAACTTAACTCAATATCTTCATTAGTATTCTCTCAAAATAATCTGAGGATAAGTGATAATATTTAAATCATGCTCAATACAAAGTCTGGCACATATTATGCTTCCAAAATTTGGAAGTTACAAGATAGAAGAGGAGGAAGAAGAGGCAGCGAGGGGTAACAATCCAACTGAGGTATTGCTCTCAAGTTCAAGTGATACCAGCAGTCTATAAGACTGTCCCTATGCACTATATGGTCTATAGCCATTAATAGGGGATTCTGTGATTGTCAATGTACTCATCCATGATCTGATTTTGAGTATGTAGCCTACAGAGTGGAGGAAGGAACAATTTATGACCAAATTCATTTCTGGTTAATTTTATCATCTCTAAGTACAACTACAGAAGAGGCTTTATATACACCTACTTCCTAAGAGCTATCAGATATCATTAGGAAATAACTATTACTTCTAGTATTACTTCCCCCTAAGTGTGGGGGAGATGTGTTCTAATTGGATATGTGGAAGAATAGATCAAAAGTCACTTTCTGACTTACTGGCTTTGGAGGAGAGAAATGAGCTCATTCAGTTCTCCTCCCCAGGTCAAATAGCTGTGCAATTATCCTCATTCCCCATTTTTAAACGAACTCTATCCTACTGCAGACTTTGACCAAATGCAAAATTTTTCCAGGAGACAATTCCTAAAGCTTATTTTTCACTTCATTTTGAAGTACTCTTATTGATGACTTTGCTCACCCAATGATAATGCTTTTATTATTCAAGTTATGCTTTCTTGAATGAAAGTTGGTGGAAATGATGAACTGGAGCCTGTGGTCCTGTCACACTGATTACAGATGCAGTTCATCTTCTGCAAAGCAACTGCTGGCTGTGTGAGTTTGGGATGTTGCCTACATGAGTTAGTGGAGTAAATCCAGCAAAAGCATTCCTTTGATATTTCTAGGAAGACAATATTTTTGCTTTTTGATTATGATCTAAAAAAGCCTCATTTAAGATTTTATCCTTATTGTCAACAAAGACTTATTGTAAATAAGACTGGACTAAATACTGCACCAATGCTCTGAAGACACAATCCTGGTTTCTTTAATGTTCAAAATCAAAGTGGAATTTGCCACTGGCCTAATGGAGTGGTTTGGTTCCTACCAAGTAGTTGTTATTGAGAATGCGTAGCCTTCCTTTTGTGGACAAAAAAAGATGTACAGAAATATCAGTAACATTTTATCTCTTCTTAAAGAAAAGCATAGCGATCATTTTAAATTCTCAAATTAAAATTTATTTTTAGCTATTATTATAATACTAGGGTGCAAGAGTTTGTAGAAAGCGCAGTGCAGACGCTAGTCCTAGGGGAGCAGTTTCTCCACACCTACCAGGACGACATCAGTGTACCTTCCACTGGACCCAACAATTCCATTAGGAATTCAGAAAAATACATTTCTAAAACTATTTGAGAAAGATTTTTTATAACAGTAAAGAAAAGAACAGAAATTAAATGCCTAAACGTAAGTGAATGGGTTGAAAACGTCATATACCTTCAAAGAAATACAACATAAACATTCACAAATATAAATATAGAAAAGTATTCATAATATAGTTTGAATTTAAAAACCTGGTTAAAATATTATGTGGAGTATAATCCTATTTTCTAAATAAATGTAGATTCATCTGTGGATATGGATATAAAGCTACACTTTTAAGATATAAATTTATTTAGAACAACAATAGTAAAAAATCTGAAAGGATATAAACTAAGAGCATTTGCTAAGGTTATCTATGAGTGGTATACAGATGACTTTTACTTTTTATAACTTTATTTTTTTCACAATACATATTTATTACTAATGTATTTTTTTAAATGAGGGCCAAATAAAATACAAAAGCATGGATAGTTACAAGAAAATTATAGATCATTTGCATGTAACATTTCACTAAGAAAAGTTAAGAAAATTAAAATGTTCCCACTTTAAATTATACACAGATCAGTAAGATACTACAGAGAAAATGACTCTTTTTTCAAGTACAATGTAGGCTGAAAGAGTTTACGAATTACCAGTGAACAGAGCATGAATTGTAAAAATAAAAATTTTTCAAAACAATGAGATTAATATATAGAAGTAAGGATTTTGAGAGACGACAATTTAAATTTCTGCTGTAAAATTTCATTTAAAAGATACAGAACTGAATGACACACTGACATATTTTGGCCCTTGATCTTAAGGATGATGAGGTGTTATTATCAATTTGAGTGGTTTACCAAGAAAGATATAAGAGAAGGAATACTTTCTCGTCTACCCTTTGATTATAAAATTTCAGGAAACTTTTGGGTCTCATAATTGTGTTTCTTTACAACTCCTTTCAGATAATACAAGGAGAACCATGACAAAATGTAAGAAATATGAGTAAATTATGAGTAAGTTTTTTAATTCTTACAATTTTTGTGTTTTTTCTATCGATGACTTTAAGGTTTCATTTAATATCTAGAAATATTTGCAAATCTTATATTTTATGCAGTTTCTGAACCAGATGAATTTCTACTTAAGGTTTTCCCAATCTCTAGTTGATCATTTGTCACTTTCAATTGTATTTCAGTTTCTTATGTAACAACTGGATTCCCCCTGATTTGTCCCTGGATGCTCAGATTATAAGATTAGACAATGGCATTATCGGGGTTGAGGATCTTTATCACTGACTCATTTAACTGCTTTCATTTTAATAGCTTCTTAAAGGCCACTAATCAACTCCACTAATTCAGGTAGGAAAATCATAGAATAATCATTGAATCTAGACAACACTGATAAAATTTATTTTATTACATTATATTCTAATAATACACAATGACATTTCTCTCTTCTGGGTCATTAAATTGGAATACAGTGTCCTTTTGTTACTATTATAGATTAGCAAAGACAATCTTTCAAAGATAATCCACAGGTCCAAATGCATTTTTTATCAACTCTACTCCCATTGGTCCCAATTTTGATCCATTCTTTCTTAATATCTTCAAATTTACAGAGAAAATATAAACTTACACATAAGAAATTTTAAAGAAATTTATAGAAGCACCTCATTTATTCAGTTCCTCACCCAACAATCTTAAATGCTCATTACATATCTTTGAAGGAAGAAAGAAGAAAATGTCCTCTTAGCCAAAGATGCATGAAGTTTGGGGGTGGAAGGGTCTTCCTGCAAGTTACTTACAGAAGAGCTCAACAGACTAAAAGACTCAGGGACCTTTGAAAGCTCAAGTTCAAAATGAGAACTGTGAGTCATCAAAAACAACTTAACTTGTCTTCAACATTCCCAGATTAAGAAAACAGGTAAGTGTTGGCTATTGTGAATAGTACCAAAATGAATATGGGGGTGCATATATCTTTTTGAATTATTGTTTTATGTTCTTTGGATAAATACCCAGAAGTGGAACAGCTGGATCATATGGTATTTGTTTCACAATAGCCAAGACTTGGAAGCAACCTAAGTGCCCATCGATGGATGAATGGATAAAGAGGAGGTGGTATATACATACAATGGAATACTATTCAGCCAAAAAAAAGATGAAATTGTACCATTTGCAACAACATGGACAGACCTCGAGGGAATTATGCTAAGCAAAATAAGTCACACAGGGAAAGACAAATACCATATAATTTCACTCATATGTAGAAGATGATAAAACAGACAAACACATAGATCCAGAGAACAGAGGGGAAGAGGGGGCAGTGAAAGAGGTAAAGAGGCACATATGTATGGTGATGGATGGAAACCAGACTTTTGATGGTGACTACAATTCAGTCTAAACAGAAGTGGAAAAATAATGATGTACACTTGAAATTTACACAATGTTATAAACCGATGTGACCTCAATAAAATAAAAAATGTATATAAACAAAGAAAATGGAGAAGTGAATAATCTGGTTTTGAATGATTTCAAAAAATGAATTAAGCTATATTTGTCTTTTAAAGATTTTATTTTTTCCTTTTTCTCCCCAAAGCCCCCTGGTACATAGTTGTATATTCTTTGTTGTGGGTCCTTCTAGTTGTGGCATGTGGGACGCTGCCTCAGTGTGGTTTGATGAGCAGTGTCATGTCCGCGCCCAGGATTCGAACCAACTTAACACTGGGCCGCCTGCAGCGGAGCGTGCGAACTTAACCACTCGGCCACGGGGCCAGCCCCTGAATTAAGCTATTTTTTAAATGTTCATTTTAAAAAGTCACATCTGGAAAATTTACAAGTAGTTAATTCTCAAATAATGGTAAATAATGAAATAACCTTTAGTTTTTCTTAAGTCCAGCACATACTATTTCGGGACAAAGGACAACTATGGAGTGCTGCCTTATTTCATTAAGCATTTATAGAGAAAATAGCATTTTGTCTATACTTTTAAAATGATTGCAATTATCATAGAATACTATAATGGTCCATTTAGTTTTCTGCTGTCCTTGTTAGACTCTGAGCTTCTTCAGGCAGGAACAAAATTTAATTGATCTAACGAATTCCTGCGTAATGCTTGGAACATTGTAATTGTTCAATAAATGTTTATTGAGTAAGGAAATGAATGAACAATGAACAAATGAATATATGAATGATAGAATAAATTAATCAATGGATGATGCAACAAGAGTTCATTTCTTTCAGTGAATTCATTTCCTTCATTCCTGGCTCTAGCAAAAAAGCAAAAATGAAAGAAAATTATTTCCCTTTCTACACTCAACAGTAAAATGCCCACAAATGTCTTTGTCTAGGCGATGCTTTCTATGCAATAAAAATAGCTGAGACTTATGACGTAAGGCCTAAGTACTTTGTATTTATTAACTGACTAAATCTTTCCAACAACCACGAAGTAGGAGTTGCTATTACCTCCATTTTACAGATCAGAAAACTGAAGAACAGGAAGGGAATTTAATAATTTTCTAAAGTCATCCACTAGAATGTCAAGAAGTATAAATTAGAATGTAAAAATTTCTAAGGATAGCAACGTTTGCTGGTTTTTATTCATAACAATATTTTCAGTGTCTAGAAGCCCTAACATATAGTAGGTGCTCAATTTACATATATTTGCATAAATATATATTTGCACATATATACAAATATATTTACATTTTTTTCTCCCTCAGAGTCCTCACTCCTAATCACCATGCTACACTGGTTCCAGGGATAGAAAATGATCTCTGAGGGAAGGAACTGCTGAGTGGATTCACTGTGGTTAAATGTCCATACTTACCTTCTTCTGCTCAGAGTCTAAATTGGATGACACAGCCCTAGAAACCAAGGACGGAGTCACCCCAGCCCTGGCTGAAAAATTCAGAGGAACGTAGGTAGGCACCACCTCTGTGGGAAGAGGAGGAAGACAATCTGTTTCAAAGTGAGAGATTAAAATATGCTCACTTTTTAGAGGTCACTATAGGAATACCTGCTGAGCTAAAAGAAGTAATTTGTTAAACTATTACCAAATGGCCTAACTGAATTAGAGATCTTCTGAAAGTCTATAAATTGCTCCTTTCTCATCAGTACAAGACCAGACCAGGATGTTGGAAATTTTAAGAGCCTAAATCTCTAACAATAATCATTGTCCTCTGGCTCTATTCACAGCTTCATCTTTCCTTTGAATGTAGCAGCTCAATTGCAATTCAAATGATGCAGTTTCCATGTAATTTCTTTGTCTACTAGATAGAGAAATCATCCTTATAAACAAAAACTTCAGGGTACTCATGTAACTATTTGTTCCAATAGAAGTTTTCTTATGGAGCTCTAATGTTCCAATCACAAAGGTATTGTTAGACAAACTTGCTAATTTATAATCAATGATAGATTGGGTGGGGAGGGGGGTGGAAGCATAGGTAACACTTGAGAAGCAAGATAGAAAATGGTTTAATGCTTTGCACGTGGTAGGTCATCAATATGTGTTTATGAATGCATGAATGAATGACCTAATAGACTGTGTACATTTATGACATGTTATACGACTGCACCTTAATGTACCTAGTATTTAACTGAATAATAACATTAAAAGATTAAAGGTAAATGCAATATTTTCCTGCAAATTTTTGCCTAGAGATTACTGTGTAATCTCAATCAGCCAATCCAAAAGAATTACCATGCTTCGCCATTGAGAAGACAGAAATGCTCGTGTATTTATCCTTCAATGACATATTTCTTTCTCAGTAATTATCTTTCTCTTGGTTAGAAATTCTCATATAATTAAAGTGTCCACAGAGAATATGTGCTTACCTATTCTCTAGGTGCTGAAATTAACAGCACAAATTAAATAACTACTACTACTATTAGACAATACTGATCAGACATTGCTGACAATGCAATGGTCATCAACACTCAACATACATAGCCTGTCTGACATTTCAACCACTAATAGGTGGTAGCCACTTTTAGAAACTTTTTAATTCATGCAACTCGTTGTCTGTACCTCTATGGGCAAAGTGCAATGGAGGATTGGAAAATCATCCAATAAAAGAAATTTTAATAACATGTAAAACTAAATCTGCATTTGCAATAGTAGAGACTACAGACAGAAGTATTTAGACAACTGCTTCAGTTCTGCACATTGCCTATATATAAATATAACTAAGAGTTTACATTTAAACACAGGGTTCCTGACTGTATGGCTTGTGAATGCAGACCAGCTAACTACGTCTAGCTGTTGAATGAGACAGAAACATTTGCCTGATGGGCCCTGGAGTCTTAATCATTAATTTTGAATACTCTGCATTGATATTTGATTTCCCCCTTGGCCTTTCTGCCCTTCTTTATTCCCTCTTCCTCTTTAACTGTGGGACTTGTTCGGGGCACTAAATAGAAAAGACACAGATGAGATATACCAGGCTCCCCTGAGTCCAGAAGGAGGACTTTAAGGTTTATTCAAGTTTGTGGGTAGTGGCCAAACCAAAGCAATTCCTTTTTATAGCAACCATAATAATTTAACCCTATTCATATGCCAGAAAATATGGCCCGGAACAGAAAACATATTTATATAGGATAACCGGCACTATTTAACATAGACAGCCAATGAAGAAATAATGGCTTCATTATATTAAAATCTTCTTTACATGCAACTCTTCAAAATTATATATAGAAGACAAATATAGATTCATATATTAAGAAGCAAAGTCTATTATCTCTGTCTTTGAATTTTTAGAGTCCCTCTAAACTTAATGAGTAGACATAAAAATGCATCTGAGTTACTATTTGGATATAAAGACATTTTATCTTGGAAATTTTATCTAGTGTCAGACTTGAGTACTAGATTAGTAAATTAAAAAAATCCTTTCACTGGTATAGCTTCATTTACATTTTTCTTTTAAGATTTAAAATGTCAATGATATTTACATTATTTGTTAATTACAAATTGTCAGCCTGAATAATTTGTTTGCACTAAAGTCATCTCCGTTTATTGCAGTAATTAGTGTCTGCCAGGAAATCCTTTTTGAATTTCACAAGTGAAAGTCCTTCGATATTTTCAAATAGTTGCATCTCTAATCAAGATGTTATGGCTGTACTCTGAGCATAATGCTCTACACATAGAAGGCATTTCGTAAACGTTTGTTGAGTGAAGCTGGCAAATGATCAATCTTCACAGCAGAACCATAAAGTATGGTGACCATAGTAATTATGAGTTTTGTAACTATTCCAGGCTAAAGAGAGTCATGTCCACTCTGCCTTTAGCAGTAGCCTGAATACTTACCATAGATGATATGTTCCTGATATGTTGGCAAATCATATTATTATTATACTAGGAAAATTATATTGTAATATTTAAGACTGCAAAATCTATAATAAAAAAGCAAACAATTGTGCTCTTTTTTAACCACTTGACTTAAAAAAACAACACGCTGCCATATACATACACCACTAACATTTGAATTTAGTTCATTCATTCAACGAATGAATCAATATTCATTCACAAGCATTTCTTGATATTTACAATTTTTACTTATGTATTACTTCGTAACATTATTGTTTTCCATGTTTGTAAATCTTACATAAATGGTATACTGTATGTATTATTCTACAACCAACTTTTTGCACTCAATTGTTTGAGAAGTCTAGCCATGTGGATGTAATAGCTATAATCATTCATACCCACTGCTGTAAGGATTCCATTTAAATACTTGCAAACTGTTTTCCCACAGTGGTGGCAGCTTCCCATCAGTGGTGTATGAGTTCTCAGTAATCCACATCCTTGTTAGCAACTGAAATTTTCAGGTTTTTTTCATCTTTGCCAACCTCATGGGTATAAAATATCACATAGTTTTGACTACTGGTAACTAGTGAAGTTGCAAATGTTTTCACATGTATATTGGCCGTTTGAGTTACCGCTTCTGGCCTCTTCTGCAAATTATCTGTTAATTTTTTGGTCTATTTTTCAATTAGTCTGATTTAAAAGTTCCCCTTCTCTGTTATATGCGTTGTGCTACTAATAACATCTGCTAGTCTATAGTTTTTCTTTTTTTACAATGGTAGCTTTTCATGATTAGAAATTTCCAATTTTAATGTAGAAACATTTAACAGTTTCTTCCTTTATAATTTGTGCTTCATGTATCCAGAAGTCACAAAGACATATTATATTTCCTGTGGAAAAATTTTAAAGGTTCACTTTTTAACATTTAGATGTCTATTTTGGTAGGAATTAAGTTTTGTTGATGGTACAAGTTATGAATTCAACTTTTCATATGAAAGGATAAATTGTCTTACCACTATTTATAAAATAGTCCAGTTTCCCCCATAGATTTGAAATGTCTCCTCCATATACTATGATTTATCCTTGAACCAATGTCTTACAGTGATAATTGTTATGTCTTAATAATAAGACTTGATATCAAGACCCTGCTCCTTATTATCTTCTTCAAATTTATTCCCATTATTTTTGTTCCTCTAATCATCACAATGTTAGAATCAGTTTGTCAAGTTACAGAAAAAAACTATTGATATTTTGATTGGAATCAGTTTGAATTTATCCTATGATTGGGGACAATTGATATCTTTGTGATATTTCATCTTCCTCTCCATGAGCATGTTGTGGCTCTCCAATACTTTAAGTCTTTTAAATATTTTTCAATAATGTTTCCACCATGCACATCTCTTGGAAGATTTTCTTTTAGATGTTATTATAATTAGTATCTCTTTATAAATTAAGTTTCCTGTTTGTTATTCTGGTATATAAAAGTCAATTGATTTCCATGTATCTATCCTATATCTAGCCACCTTACTGAATTCTCATTAATATTTAATAATTTGTAGATTTTCTTACGTTTTCTGACTCAATCATCTTGTCTTTAGATATTGGTAGTTCAGTTCTTTCCAATTCTTTAAAGGGTTCTTTCTTTTTCATATCATATCGAGCTGGCTATAACCTCCAATAAAATGGTGACGAATAGACATCCTTGTCTTATTCCTGACTTTAAAGGGAATTCTTCAATGGGTCCACCATTATGTGTACTGTTGTTTCTAGGAATTTGTAGATGTTCTTTATCAGGTTAAGGGAGTCTTCTTCAATTCAGAAGGTGCTAAAAATATTTATCGAGATGGCCGTTAAATGTTATCAACTGCTTTTTTCCAAATCTAATGAAAAGATCATATGTTTTTCCTCCCTTCCTGAGTTACTGTGGTGGATTACATTAATAGATTTATTAATATTAAATTTTACATGCATTCCTGGAAGAAAGTAAATTTGGCTACTATATAATTGGTTTTATAAATAGTTAGATTTGCTTTATTATCAAGGTTTTAGGCTTATGTATACAAGTGAGAGTGATCTATACATTTTCTTTTTTGTACTGTCTTTGTTTGATTTTGTTTCCTGGCCTCCATACTTCTATTGACAGAATTCAAAATAAAGCTCTACGCCCACAGATAAAATTTTAGCATACTACATATTTAATTTATTTCTGTTGCATCCCCAACCCCTACTCCCAACACCTAAGAGAATGTAAACTCTTCAGGAATAGGAATAATTGTGTTTTGCTCAGAGACACAAACCTGTTGCTTGGTAGATGAGTACATAATAAAATTTTGTTGGATTAATAAAAGGTTCCTAATTTTAGTTGGGGTTTTTTCCCCTCTTTTTTTCTATTTTTCTTCACTAGTTTTCATAATACTGAAATGATTCAATTCATTCATTCACTTAGAATTATTTACTTAATGCATACATTGTGATGTGATTACAAATTCTATATACTTTTTTAAGACCATTTTTATTGATTAGTACATAATCAAGCTTCATAAATTTTCCATGTGATCTTCATAAGAGTGTGTATTTTCTCACCTTTGGATACAGGAATTTACTAATTCAAGCTTCAATTAGTTCAATCCTCAATTACTAAGAGTTTTTCTTCTTTGTTTTTTATTTTATTGCTTCAAATATTTTTTCTTGTCTTTCCTCTTTCTTCTCTTTCTGGTATTGTCATCATGCATATGTTACATCTTTCGTGATTGTCCCACAGCTCTTGGATAATCTGCTCCTTTTTGTTCAGTCTTTTTTCTCTTTGCCTTTCAGTTTTGGAAGTTTCCATTGACATGTCCTCAAGCTCAAAGATTCTTTCTTCAGCTATGTCCACTAATAAATCCATCCAAGACATTTTCATTTCTGTTACAGTGTTTTTGATCTCCAGCATTTCTTTCTGATTCTTTTTAGAATTTCCATCTCTTTGCTTACATTACCCATCTGTTCTTGCATGTTATCTCCATTTCCCATTAGAACTCATAGCATATTAATCATAGTTGTTTTAAGTTCCCAGTCTGATAATTCCAACATCTCTGCCACATCTGATCCGGGATCTGATGTTTGCTCTGTCTCTTCAAACTGTACTTTTGTCTTTTAGTTTCATTTTGAAAGCTAGACATGATGTACTGGGTAAAAGGAACTCCAAAAAGATGGGCCTTTAGTGATATGGGGGTGATGTGTGGGGGGAGGAGAAGTGTTATACAGGTCTATGATTTGGTCTCAGTCTTTTAACAAGTGTGTGACAGTCACTCCCCTCCTCACCCCTTAGGTGCAACAGGATGAATAGAGGGAGCTGAAATTGGGTATTTCCCTACCTCTGAATTCTATTTTTAATGTTCATTATAGTGATGTCTTGCTATTTTTTACATTCCCCTCATTTATAACATTATTGTTAATTAATGCAATTTATATTTATTAAATATATTAAACCTTATTATTATTTAATACAGCAAACATATATTTCCTGGTCTACTTGTTCACCATTCCTTCTTGCATATCAGGACTTTTTGTCTAGGAACATGAAATACATCCTTTAAAAATTCTTTTAGTGACAGTCTACAGGTGGTAACATTGACAAATTTTTGTTAGACAGAAAATTTATTTTTTTCCTCCCTTGCTTTTAACTGATAGTCTAGCTACCAATACAATTCTAGTTTTGTTGGTTAGTTTGTCTCTGCACTTCAAAGATACTATTCCACTGTCTTCTGGGTTCCATTGTGGCTTGAGAGATCTAATGTCATAATTTCTTATAAACTTATGTCTATAAATAATTTGTCTTTTTTTCCTCTGGCTACTTTTAGGAGCTACTCTTGGTCTTTGGTGATCAGTACATTTATTATATCTTACCCATGTATGTATTTATTTTTCTTAGCCTACTTAGAATTCAGAAGAATTATGTCATTCCTCGACTTTGGAAAATTCTTTACCCTTATCCCTTTGAATATAATTTTTAATTATTTTTATATTTTCCTTATCTCTATTTTCTTCTTCTATAAAGCTGTCTGAATCTATCCCCATGCTCTTAACCTCTTTTCCATGTTTTTAACTTAAATTTTAAATACATTTATGCACATACCTATCTCAGGGAAATAACTAGTGTAAGTGTTTTTCCAAGATTAATAATGTCACCCACCATGTACCAGAGAGGAAATGAAATTCTTGACCTTGACTCACCAAATGTACATCTAATATAGATTCTATAATATGAACTCCCTGAATGCTAGTTACATGAAAATTAATTAATTTTTTAGTATTACAAAAGTTGTAATACAAAATGAAATGCATTTAGAGTAAAATCTGTGAGCAAATAGAAAACATAAGTAGTGGTAAAGCTTGATGTGTAATAAAAATATGACACAAGTTAGTCCTGATGACTCATACTTTTGGACTGTAGTGTTCTAAAGGAACACACTCTCTAAAATAACAGGAAATATTCATTTAAATAATAAGCATTGCAGAATGTGATGTTGGGACCATTCAAATTATTGAATGGTAGAAAGGCTTATTATATAAAATGTTTTAAGCTAGCTCTGCTATTTATAACATGAACAAAAACGCATACTGATAGTTTGATTGTAGTTAATTCATAAAAGCCATGATTAATGTTATAAAAGTGTCACAAATCAGAGCCAAAGAATAAGAGAAGTATTCATGGTTGCTAATAAATTGCTCTGTGAACGCTTGGCCACCCTTGCAAGTAATGATGTCACAAAATGATGAAAGAATAACTAAGTAGCCAACAAAGTGCCAAGGCTTGGCAGAGGCACTGATCACTGTCTCACTCTTGGCCTAGAGCCCCTGCGAAGGCAGCGTAGCTATTAAAGGAAAATGAAAAATCAAAGGATGCAAGTTTCAACTGATAACACTTTTCTTAAAACTAGATTCTATCAACACTTGAACTGTTAAAACAGGTAAGGAAAGTACTAGATAAGAGGAGAAAAGAATAGGTATATTGTAGCTATGCAACCTTGTGAGTTGACACATAACATACATACTCAAGCTTCCAGTTCTTAAGTAGCATTATGCACCTACGAAGTTAACATATACTTTTTGATAGTTATAATGAACTTCCTGAGCAGGTGGACCAGAGGTACTTTATTGTGATAAAGCTAATAGCACAAATAGTTAGGAAATGATCTAAAAAAAACAACAAGGGGGTGGAGGATGGGATTTAGAACCTATGTACCAAAAGAATACATATTGAATAACTCCAGGAGATGAAATTTAGATGAGACAAAACTAATCTATAGTGACATAGAGCAAGTTGATGCTTTCCTGGGATTGAGGGTTGGGGTAGGCATTGACCATAAACAGTCAACAAAGAATAAGGAGAGGCAAACGTTCTACATCTTGATTAGGGTTACTACACAGGGGTATACATTTGCCAAAACTCATCAAATTATACATTTTTAAATGGGTGCACTTTATTGTATGCAAATCATACTTCAGAAAGATCATTGAAAAAGGAACAACAGTGGTTTTACAAGATGTTACTATGGGTTCAATTAAGTGAAGCATACAAGAAATCTCTTTGTATTATTTCTTGCAACCATATATTAATTTAAAATTGTCTCAAAAGAAAAAATTTGTTTGAAAATTTGAAATACATGTACAAGTAACAGTCGTTATTTATTATGCAAATAAAATTAATCATTTAAGAACAGTATATGTGTTTCCTATCAAATGGTTCATGCAAGCTGAATGCCGTGTAATCCTGAAATCTACTTTGAAACTTTCAACTCTGCTTGAAAGTTACTAAATAGTATCTAGTCTTTAGGGATTTGTTTTGCCCTAGATTAATCCTAAAATGGACCCAGTAAATTAATTATTCACTGCTTCAGTCATTTCTGGGGAAGAAATGTGACAAATACAAATCCAAAATTACTCTCTATTAATGAAATATGCCATTATCATTTATGGTATGCATGATACATTAAAGTCAAGGCCTTAAAACTGCCAATATAATACCAAAATATGTCAGAGTTCCTAGTCCATTGGCACTGAGGAAAGTCACTGAGCCTCCTCAAGGTAGATGTTTTAGATATCACAAAATGTAATGGAATACTTAAGGAAAAAGGAAGTGTGGCTATAAGTTCATCTCAGGATCAGTGGGGTCTTTGGTAACAGATTTCCCTGAGCTGCTTTTGATTATTTATGAGCTTTTTAATTTTATGAATGGACAAAAGAAATAGGAGTTATCAATGGAGCTATGAAATAGACAGTTGGTCTTGCTATATCCAGAATAAGTGATAGCGTATGCTAGCTAACTAGTGTAAGTCTCAAACTATTAGTAAGTTTTGCTTTTTAAGGTTCATAAGCTCAAAAGTCAAGCTAGGTAGTAAACATAAGTGAGCTCACTCAATATAAGGCTGTGGATTGTAGTGAATTCAATGACAACTGGAAGAATGATATTCCTCTAAAGAGCGTAATTGCTACCCTGAATTAGCTAGCTGTTGCTGTAGGGGAACATGGACATAGTGTTGAACGACTTTCTAATTAAGAGAAGCCAGAGATTTTTTGAAAAAAAGTGAAAATTGTTGTTGGAAATTAAATAAAAAACTATTTAAACCACATGAAGACCACCAGTTTGTGACATCAACTTTATAAACAACTGAAGAAAGTTTCATCAAAAAATTTCCTAGAATGGCTAAGTATATAAACTTGCTTCTGAATTCACCATTCTAATCCTATCTCCTGACTTCATTCACTTTCACTTTCGCTAAAAACACTTTCTCACAGGACTGACAATTGCCAAGAACTGGCATTCTCAAGGCTTACGTTTTCATCTGTTTGCCAAATGTCTGTAATATAATTCAGAAAAGCCATGTTTATTGAGTAATATTATTAATGGTTAGCATAACACTGTGAAATTGAAGACATTCTTTTTGGATTATGTCCAGATCTTTAAAAAGAACATTGGTTCCAATAGGAAATGAATGGCTTGTATTAAAACTAATTATTTTAAAAAGTGGAATAATGTGAAAAGCATTCGAATAAGTATATTTTCAAATTATTGCAAGACAACATTTTCAGATACGTAAGTCCCATGTGCATTAAAATACTTTGAATGATAACAAAAAGAGAAGGTCATGCTTATGAATGCTTTATAAAATCATTTTTCATTTTCAACATATTGTTGAAAATATCATAGGACTGAGAAATCATTCAACTTAACAGTCTATTGACTTTTTCCCTTCAGCTGCATTTGCCAAACTTTGCTGTTCTTTTGTTGTTTTTTTATTTATGGCTTAACTCATGAATTATCAAAATATGTCAAGGAAGAAAATAACAGAAAAGTCAAGTTTTTAACTTTTGTTTTCAGAAGGAACTTAATGTCTAAATAAGAAGCATTAAAATGTATTCTCAATCTAAATTGTAGTTAATTATTTCACTAGTTCGTAAGCCAACAGTCACCACCTGAGACCGAGTCTGAAAATCCCAACTTGACTTCTGAAACCAATCACAAGCCTTGATTCATTTAATGGCTCTATTTTTAAGGGGAAGCATGAAATCACCCAAGAATCATATAATATCAGTCACTGAACTGTGAGTAATTAAAGAGAGAGAAAAGGGAAAAAATTGGATGGAGCATCAAGAGGAAGAAGAGGTGGGGGTGGGAGGTGGGGACTAACTAGTTGAACAAAGCAAAAGAAGCTCAGAAAACAATATATCATACAAAAGTATTAGCCAATCCTTGGTTTACATACACTAGATAGATTCAAGTTGAGCTGCCCTACTAAATTCACCACAGAGCACTTTTTAATTGGGCCATTGGTGGGTTTTCGGAAGAGGGGTGATGTTAAAGAAAGAAATCACTGATTGCAAGGAAAGAAGTGTCCATCTTAAAAGATAAAAAGGAGAAGACACTAGGAAAAGTAAAACAAATGTCACTTTAACTTTAAAAATCAAGAACAAATCAAATTGCCAAAAACTTAAACACACAATTATGGCTGAATAAAGAGTGAACCAATCAACATAGTCCAATTAATTTCCTCTGTGACAAAATGATAAGCCAACAATCAAACACATTAAAATCAATGCTTTTTAAAAAGATTTTTTTCTCATGATATACTAATGAAACCAAATTCAAAGACTCCAGATGTTCAAAATCCAAAAAATGTAAAGGATTCCGTCTTTCAAAGTGATTATCAACCCGTGGTGAAGACTAAACGTATAAATAAAAAGGTCAGCAATGCAAAGCAATGATCTGGAGAGTAAGTCCAAAGGGACACCTGAAGTAGAACACGAAAGTTTGGGTTTAAGCACATGGGAAGAAAGAAAGGAGGCCATACCAAATCAAAGACTGAGTTGAAACAGGATAAGCACTACATCCTAAGTGTGCTAGAAGACGTCTGCATTTTAGGTAATATTCTTGCCATTGAACTATATGCACTAATGTAGTCAACAACCAAATCAGATCAGATTAAGAATCTCAGGAGACAGAAATGAACTTCACCAAAACCTTGATGGATGGTTTTTTAAAAAAACAAGATGTCTCATGGTATGCTAAAACAAACTACACAGAGAAGTGAAGCGACTAACTAAACACAAGGACAGAGCAGTGTCCAGGAGGCAGGGACGTTCACAAGCCATACAGGAGTCTATGAGACAGTGCTATATTGTAAAGCTAAAATACACTAACGTATAAGCTCATATTTACATAACAAAAGATACAAATATAACCATTACCAGAGTCTTCAGTGACTCTTGTCATAAAGAGCTGCTCTTTGGAATGGCAATTTATGTAATGTATTTCACTATATTTGTAACTTTAATTTTAACACAGTCATGCATTACTGAACAATGGGGACACATTCTGAGAAATGCATTGTTAGGCTGTTTTGTCACCCTGTGAACATCCTAGAGTGTACTGACACAAACCCAGATGGGATAGCCTACTACACACCTAGACTATATGGTACTAATCTTATGGGACCACGATCATATATGTGGTCGATCTTGACCAAATCATTGTTTTCCTGCACACAACTCTAAATATGGTCAAATTATCCTTCAAAACCATTGTACCAATTGGCAGTCTCATCAACCAAGGTACAAAAGTTCATCTTCTCACAAATCCTAAATGTTGTCGATCTTTAAAATTTTTTCTAATTTGACATTAAAAACAAACTTTTATTATAATTTGCACTTTCCTGATTAAAACTGAAGTTAGGTAAACTTCCAAGCGTTTATTGAGAATTATTAGTTCTTCCTTTGTAAATTGCTTGTTCATATATTTACTCCTTTTTATTAGGTGGTTGTATTTTTCTTGTTTTTAAGTGTTCTTTTGCATTAGGGATTATGACATAATAAGAAACATGTTTGGTCTCTGGCACACAGCTCCCAAAACTCTTGTGGTTTCCCAAGTGATAAGCGTGGTTAAGGGCATCTTTTGTTATAATATTTGGTTTCTGTCCCCAGTTTCTGAAATAGCTCCAGAGCGATGAAGGTGAAAGGACTATCTTTTGTTATTCATAACAAGCCTCTCTCAACCCCACCTGAGTTTACATTAATAAGGTGATTTGGGGAAACCCTTCAAGAATGGGGACTAGTTGCCAAGGGAACCAACCACGTGATTAGAGGGTTGAAACCTTCAGCCTCACCCCTAGATCTCCAGGGAGAGGAGAGGGGCTGGAGGTTGAGTTCAAACACCAATGGCCAATGATTTAATCAATCATGCCTATGTTTGAAGCTTCCACAAAAACTCTAGCCTGAGAGGTTCAGAGAGCTGCCAGATTGCTAAACACACTGAGGTGCTGGAAGGGTGGCCTGCTCAGAGAGGGCACAGAAACTCTGTGTCCCTTCCTCCATACCTTGCCCTATGAGCCCTTCCGTTTGGTGTTCTTGAATTGCATCCTTTTATAATAGATGGTAAGCCAGCAAATAAACTGCTTTCTTGAGTTCTGTGAGCCATACCAGCAAATTATTGAACACAAGGAGGGGGTAATGGGAACCCCCAATTTGTAGCTAAGTCAAACAGAAGTTGTAGTTAACCACTACTTGCAGTTGGCATCTGAAGTGGGGGCTGTCTTGTGGGACTGAGCTCTTAATCCATGGGGTTTGTGCAAACTCAGGTTAGTGCCAGAATTAAATTAAAGACACCCAGGTGGTGTCCACAGAGAAATGGAGAATTGCTGGCATGGAAAAACCCACACATCTGGTGTCAGAAGTGTTATAAGTAGTATAAGTAAAGGAACAGTATGCTTTTCCTCTTTAGAGGGATCTTAACTCTTTACCTGTTAATGCAATGTAAATATTTTCTATCAGCCCATCACTGATCGATACACTGTGATTATGTTAGTCCTTACACTGTACAGAATTTTAAATATTTATATGACAGAATATGTCAATAATTTCCTTCATGGCTCCTGATAGGTTTCTTTGCTTGTATGTGTATTTCATATATTTTGCTTATAAAGGTCCCCAGCTTTAGATTTAAAAATATTGTTCTAATCTTTATTTTAATAAATTTACAGTTATTTTTACATTTTAATCTCCAAGCTACCTAGATTTCTATACATGCCATGAGGTAGGGCTGTAACTGTTTTTTTACAAATTGGCAGCCAATTGCCTCAAACACCATTTACTAAAGACTCCATACTATTTATTTTTATTATAGGATGATTATTGCTGCTGCTGTACCCTCTTTCATATCAGCTGTTACTGATGTTAATGTGGGATATTTCGATCAACAAATGTCTCTCAAATTCGTTTTCCATTTACCTCTTATTCCTAAAGCTGTAGCTAAATGTCCCCTTCAACTATGAAATTTCCCCCGACCATCATAGACAAATTAAAATAACATAACTCCTAAGTCATTTTACTACAGATTTTCAAATTATTTACTTAAAATTACTGATATCAGCAATGAATTGAACTTGATTGATGCAAATACATAAAGAGCTCTCTGCATCTAAAGACTCTTCTTTTTGTATAGACACCTTTGTGTAAATACCCTTTAGATGTAGGAATCAAACTCTTTTTTTTAGTGTCATCTATCCAGACACCTGAAAAGTTGTTTTATAAACTATGATAATACTGATGAAACAAAGAAAGGAAAAGAAAGGGAAAACAAAACCTCTGGGTTTAGTTTTAGTTGTTATTTCTCTCATAGAGTTTTTTTTTTAAATGAAATTTTCAACTTATTGATGGCTTTTATTTTTCTCTACAAAATTTTTTTCTGAAATAATAGACATTTAAATTCATATCAATTCATTTTTCTTCATACCCAGAAGTTGGACCAAAATTATGTTTAAGGAATTTGTATTTACCATCCCCCATCCTCCCCGTCTATTTGAGATTTCCATACATAAAACAGAGAACTCACGTGAAGTCCTTTGGTGAAGCTTTCTGGAGAGCAGAGGCATCGATAGGGCTGGCTTGTCATGTCACAGTTATCAGCATGACCATAGCACTGACATCTGCGAACATGAGCATCAGACAACTCCTAAGAAACAGCAACTCAACTGCAAACATATTTAAGGGTCTATGTATATACCCGTTGTATGAATCCATCAAGGGAGATGAGAATCTTAATCAACAAAAAAATCAGTTTCTCTTTAATCATGTGGACTTTCATGAAAGTTTTTAACTAATCCTGAAGTATTCGAAGGAGTGTCATTGCTATCCAAACCATATCGATTGTGACGGTAATTTTCAAGCCTATTCTAGGTAGTTTACACCTATACCAACCACAAACTGTCCCAGAGAAGACATTTACTGAAACTATTATTGAAAATACAGTTAAGACTATAAGATTTAGAAAAAACTGCAGAATGAAGTTAACAAATTTCAAATTATCTTTTCCAAAATTAGATGGATGACTATTTAATAGCATTATTATTATTATTATGGGTTTTTAAAAAATTTTGTGCGTGTGTGTGTGTGAGGAAGATTGGCTCTGAGCTAACATCTGTTGCCAATCTTCCTCTTTTTGATTGAGGAAGATGGTCCCTGAGCTAACATCTGTTGCCAGTCTTCCTCTACTTTGTATATAGGATGCTGCCACAGCATGGCTTGATGAGTAGTGTGTAGGTCTGTGCCCGGGATCCAAACCTGCAAACCCTGGGCCACCAAAGCAGAGCACACAAACTTAACCACTATGCCACCAGGCCAGCCCCTATTATGTTTTTTTTTTTGCTGAGGAAGATTCACCCTGAGTTAACATCTGCTGACAATCTTCCTCTATTTTGTATGTGGGTGACCACCACAGCATGGCCACTGATGAGTGGTGTAGGTCCACACCTGGGAACTGAACCTGGGCCGCCGAAGAGGAGTGTGCCAAAATTAACCACTAGGCCACCAGGGCTGGCCCAATAGTATTATTTTTTACTATGCTATTACTTACCAAATAACACTTATAGATTAGTATTCTGGTCTGCTTTTAAAGATGCACTTATCTACAGGGCATATCATTCTTCTAGCACAACCCAATTCTAAGTATAGTCTATATATTTACCATTTCTACACGAGAGAGTATGCTGCCTTGTAGTTCTCCAGCTATATATCTATTTAAATTCTGTGAGCCATGTCCTCAATTATGGTCAGATATTTATAAATTACTTAAGACATATTAGATTTTTCCTTTAAAGGAAAACAAATGTTTCTCATAAACTCAGGAATTGTGCTATCAGAGAGACCAAGCCCAGTACATATAAACTAGCTGGTACAGTAGCTACAATTACAAATCCAGCTTCTTCTCTTTGATTTCAAGAATACTTGAAAATTATATTCCAGAAAAAAAACAAGCTAAATATTTGGTGAATTATTTCTAAGTTGGATTCAAGAGATCATCACTTCTAAACCCAATAGCTTTTGAAAATTGGAAAGATACATACAAATCTCCCCAAAAAATCTTAGAGTAGGAAACCATTTCAACACATGAAGCTTTGAATCTGGCTTGACCTAATGTCTCAGTCAATGTATTTTTAAGTAAGTAGGACGGAAATCTTATTGAAACCAGATTCATGGTGAAAGGCACACTGCACACTGCAATCGCAACCTTGGTAATGAACACTACCTTCCAGTAATGGTGATTTCATTGACCGCATAGTATCTGTGTCTGGGGCTGACAGGAGTCTCAGTTGTATAGTACTGCCCATGGAAATGAAGTCTTATTTGCGTGGCTTTTACAAACTCTTGAAGAGATGGGGTATTATAGAAATCGTTGTATCCAGGACGACGATTTGGTCCAGGTGTTAGGATGCTAAATGTGACATTACCACGGGAATATGGAGTAAAACTGTTGAAGAAAGAAATTTGAAATCATGAAAAGCTATTCACATTTCTGTCAAAACAGAAATTATAACACAATATTAGGAACAGTTTAAATTCTTCATTCTGGGAAAACAAACATATTTCATATGCAAACAATATAGGATTATCATAGAAAATATAGTAAAACATTTCTTTGAGGACATAAAAATTCTATTAATATAGATAACTTGCTAAACAATCTGAAAAACAGATTATAAAGTATAAATGAGACTGTAAGCAAGAGATTTTAAAGTCTTTTACGAGAACTTTAAACATAGTTTAAAACTCAACGTAGGGAGGAGTCTTAGAACAATCTGCCTCAAGAAAGTAAGTATGGGGCTAAGTCTCTGCCAGACTAGTGAGTTAGTCTACCTATAGGTTATTACTAACCCATTAGTCTATTAAAATTAACTCCTAAATGGCTTCAAAGATAATTGTTTCAAAAATATTCATACTTGGGAAGCTGAAGACAGTTGACAGAATCAGAATTTTCCAACTCGCCATTGTTTTTCATCCCAAAAGCGCTGCAATTTCTAGCAAAATATTGCCAATCCTCCCAATCTAGGCTGTCCTCCTTCTTTCTTTGAATTCTTATTGCTGTTGGTTGTGGACTAAAGAACTGAATGATAATATAAAACACCTGAAAATGAATAAGTTGATTATTGTCATTGAAGTTTTAAGTTTGACCCATCAGTATAAATCAAACCATGGAATTCTTAGATTCAATCGTTGATGGCTACTCCCTCATAGGGATAATTATCAAATATTTATTAGACATCGAGAAATTTCACAGCCCTATGGCAACACATTCTATACTTGCATAGCTGTCTCTCTTCTCAAGGGTTTTATAAATTAAAGTGGAAATTAAAATTAAGTTTGAAATAAAGACATGAAAAAAGAATATTACTTATGTGAAATAATTGTTATATGTATTCTTTTTAAGTTGTTATTTAGAATAAGCATCCCGGTTTTTATTAAATTTTTCTACTTAATGTTAATACATGGATAAATAGAATAGATTAGGTATTACCAAAGGGGAAGTGGGTTGGGGAGGGAGCGAAACTGATAAAAGGCCACATATGTATGGTGATGGATAAAAACCATGATGAAGTATATTCAGAAACTGATATATAACAATGTGTACCCGAAATTATACAATGTTATAAACCATTATGATCTCAGTAAAATTAGTTGGAAAAAAAATGTTTCAAGAACATGATTTTGATACAAATCTTTAAAAAATTAAGCTCTGCATATCTTCTTTTAAACATTTTTGTTTCATACATTATAATACACTCCTTTAGTGAGGTAATGTTCAATTGCCTAATTCAGTTTTCACCTTGTAGTAGGTTGAATCGTGTCTCCAAATAGACATGTCAGAGTACTAACCCCTAGTACCTATGAATGTGACCTTATTTGAAATAGAGTCTAGATGGTAATTAGTCTTTGGGTGGTGAACATGATGTAATCTACACAGAATTCGAAATATATTACGATGTACACATGAAAGTTATATAATGTTATAATCCAATGTTACTGCAATAAAAATATATATTTGCTGGGAACTACTATTTGAAAAGTACTGGGATAGGTCTGGGGTGATGTAATAACAAGCAAGATACAACTCTACCCTCACAAAGATTGCAATAAGTAAAAAGATAAGACAGTTAAATATTAGACTCTAATATAATAACAGTCATATCGTCACTGCATCTTTAGAGCTGTTTCTAACGCTTTCATTGTTGCTGTATTCTCTTTGGTACCTAACAACAACAACAAAAAGAAATAGGGTCTTTGCAGATGTAATTAAGTTAATAATCTCAAGATGCGATCATCCTTCATATACAGTGGTCCTCATTAGAGAAAGAGGAGAAAGAATTGACATACACACAGAAACTAGGAAGAAAGAAAATGGAGGCAGAGATTGGTGTTATGCTGCCATAAGCCAAGTAACACAAGGAGTCACCAGAACCCAGAAGAGACAAGGAAGAATTCTCCCCTAGAGCCTTTGGAGGGAGCATGGCCCTGCCAATGACTTGATTTCATACTTCTGATCTTCAGAACTGTGAAAGAATAAATCTCTGTTGTTTTAAGCCATTAAATTTGTGGAAATTTGTTACAGCAGCCATGGGAAACTAGTACATGCCCCATTGTTTCAAATTACCTGATACTGTCCATTTTCCAAATCTATTGAAACAGTCACTCCTTGATTAAGCTGGGTAATGTTTGTAAACACATGTGAAATCCATGAAGTACCAAGATCATTATCATTGACAAAAGAAAGAGGATGGGCTTCAGGATTCAGCCGTAACACCCTATTATTGGTTGTGTCTTCTGCGTCATTAGGAATGCAGTACCGCTGTTCCAAAGGATGGACCTGAGGGTGGCTGCTGGGGCAGCGGCAATGTGACTGAACATGCAATCTCAGCAGATCTCCAGAAAAGACTTCCAGAATCTCTCTGTGGGCATCAAGAGGCAGATTGTAAGGACAAATAGCTCAACAATGATAGAACCTCTGTGAGCTGCGACAAAACAATATCTCTATTTTAATGTTTCATAGCACCCATTTAGTTTTAATAATTTAAATAATAATTAATAAATAATAAATAAATAATTTAATAATTTTCTAAACAGAAGATAAAATCAATCTCATTCCTGGCCAAATAAACATACTCATTCTCATAAAAAGGGCTATCAAAAACAGTAAATTCTTAAGTGTTAACATTTTACAAGAAGTGTGCGCAAGCCCTTGTCTGATTATCAAGACATTGATTTAAATATCTTAATATTTTACTATGCCTACTTGTGATAAAAATAAAGGTAACCTTCAGTTAAGTTGTTAAACTGACTTACCACTGAGAGTCAACAATAATATATCGAAAACAGTGAGAGTTATAGACAGGGTCTCCCATTCATCCATGAAAAGAAAGTAAGAAAACAAGTATCATTTTATCTGCTACTGTTTGAGGTAAAGGGACTGAGGCCAAGACCATTTGTCAAGGGTTTCCTGTGACTCATCAGTATGGATTCTGGCACCCTAAAATGCTTTAATGGCTTCAGATCATATGGCAGCTGCCAAAATTCAAAGAAGAATGCCAATTCCAGGCAGATATATTTAATTTTTCCATTAAGGGCAATATACCTATTCTAGATCAGAATTACTCATTCTATTTATAGGCTTTCGTCCATATGACGCCTTTCCAGACATTTCAGGTAGGCCAATTATCAGCAACCCAAGTCTAACTAGAGAGACTAGGCCTTCTCTCAGACCCCCATGTGGCAATGGTGGATGGAGTCACAGTTTTTCCATTCACTCAATCACAGGAAGTCACACCTTCTTCTTTAAATCTCATTGATATTTTTCAATTGATATTAGGTGTTTTTTTTTATTAAGATTTTATTTTTTTTTCCTTTTTCTCCCCAAAGCCCCCTGGTACGTAGTTGTATATTCTTCGTTGTGGGTCCACCTACTTGTGGCATGTGGGACGCTGCCTCAGCGTGGTTTGATGAGCAGTGCCATGTCCGCGCCCAGGATTCGAACCAATGAAACACTGGGCCACCTGCAGCGGAGCGCGCGAACTTAACCACTCAGTCACGGGGCCAGCCCCTATACTAGGTTTTAAATTGATATCAGTCCAAAAGTGACTATCCATTGAAATCTTTGCTCCCAAGAAAAAATTTATTTCTCCAAAATTACCACAACACTGCTCTTCAGAATTTTTGAGAAGGTGATTTAAAAAATAATGAGGCTGGTGGAAGTAAATCTCCCCAATAATGTCTTCCAGTGTTACAGCATCCTTTATTTGGGCATCTCTTGATTATATTGATTAATAAAAAGAATATTTTTATTGCTAATGGACATATCACTGACCATAGCATTACCTCAAGAGCAACGCTTCTCAAATTTACAGGAGCCAGTCTGGTGATTTGGAAATTCACCATACTAATCTACATCTCCCTTGAAGAAATATGAATAAACATTATTCCTTTTGATCTTTGATAGAAGTAAATAAGATCAATTCATCCATTCAACAATATTCTATCATATCATCAAATCATAACTCGGGAAAGAAATTCAGAGGACATCTTAAGGAAAATTTCACTTGAACTTTTCTGAACAGAATGGAAACCTACACATCTTTAAGAACCTCTAAGAAAGACTTCCCACCTATTTTAAGATGAGGAAATACTTCATTAAAGCCAGTCAAAGTCTACATAATTATTTGTTCACTGGAAATAGAAAAACACGTGACAATACTTCAAATTACTCACTTATCCTGTCTCCACGTCTAATAGCCCAGTCTCTTGAAACTTTCTCATATATCAAAATAATTAATCATTTTCATTGTTCTACATTCTCTAGTACTTATAAATTCAGAAAGCAATTTTAAAAGGCAGACATAGCAGTTTCTAAAGTATTAGAAACTACTTTATAGAACGTTTAAACAAATGTATTCCAAATTCTATAATACAACTTGATCAGAAATCTAGTTTTCTTAGAAGAAATTCTTTGTAAAGAATTTGATCAATTTCATTTTATGAGAAGTTACCCAATAGAATAATGAGTAGAGAATAACAACCACAGAATAAGCCAAAGCAGGCACTGCAAACATTAATTAGGTGATATTTGCCAAATGCTGTAAAGATGAAAAGTGCTATAATCTTCATGCTACTCTTATTTAAGCGAATTCAGCATTTAACTTTCTACTTCCTGAGCTTTATGATACCATATCTGCTTACCTGTTTGTAAGTGCCACTTGGTATAACCGAAAATCTTGCATTCTTCCAACAAATTGCTCTAAGCCTGCAAAATACATATATGTACAATAAAATAAGTCTCAGTTTAGCAAACAATGGCTGACAAATATTCAACTGAAACTCCTTTAAATTATAAAACTTGTAATCATGTTTATATCACAGCCCTTTCAAATTCTTACAGATTAATATGTATTTTGCGAATTTCACATGAATAATAATAATAATTGTAGTTATCTCCACAGACATTGCAGAACCAATGTCAGAGTGAATCCTTTGGCCAGCCTATTTCCTGACCCAACTCGTGATCTCTCTCCAGAAGTCCCCGCCTCAAATCAAGTTTCTCTCTAGTCTATGAACCTATAAATCTGTCATCTCATCAGCCCTAAATTTGATTGTCATCTTCTTCTAACTGCAATTTTCAGAGCATTTGCATTGCCAAGAGAAAGACTCCCCACATTCTCATCCTACCTGTTCTAGCTCCAAGCTCCATAGCATCAGTTTGACTCCTCTCCAAACTTAGATTAATGCCTGGTCTACAAAATCTCCAATAAATGAGGATAAATTGAAAACCTCTGCCTCATGAGTTCTGAGTTATGCACATCTATCAATGGCATCCTAGCTCAGTCTCAAAATTCCATCACCTCATGGGAATTCTTCTAAAGCAAGCCAGGTTCAAAACCATGTTGAATTAGGTGACCTTTTAAGGTATAGGTAGATATCAACCTTAAAGTACACAATACTGTTTTATTAATTCATTTACCAAATGTTTATTTAGGCTATAATAGTAGATAAGCCCAAGAGAGTGGGAACAGAAAAAAGTAAGAAAACTACCACCTCTAACTTTTTTGTTATGTTTTTGATGAGAAAAACTTGATAAAAATTCTACCTAGAGTTTGGATCATAGGGACATAAGGGAGGATGTGATCTAATGTATAATGCCAATTAAATAATTAAGTGGGTTTCAAAAAATATTAAATTTAGAGCGACAGCCGTCAATTCACCAAATGACCATTCCTCAAATGTGTTTACTTTTTAACCATTCTGCTTTTATTTTGTCTTGATAATAGAATTTCTTTTTAGTTGAGGTCACATTGGTTTATAACATTATATAAATTTCAGGTGTATACCATTATATTTCGTGTAAAGACTGCATCATGTTCACCACCAAAATTCTAGTTTCCATCCATCACCATACACATTTTGCCCTCCCCCTGCCCCATCCCCCTCTGGGAACCACTGATCTGTTCTCCGTATCTATGTGTTTGTTTATGTTCAATGTCGCTAATCATTAGGGAAATGCAAATCAAAACTACAATGAGATATCACCTCACATCAATCAGAATGGCTATTCTTCAAAAGACAAGAAATAACAAGTGTTGGAGAGGATAAGGAGAAAAAAAAACGCTCATACACTGCTGGTGGGAATGTAAAACTGGTGCAGCCACTATGGAAAACAGTATGGAGATTTCTCAAAAAATTAAAACTAGAAATACCATATGATCCAGCTATTCCATTTCTGGGTATTTATCCCAAGAACACAAAAACACTAATTTGAAAAGATATATACACCCCTATATTTATTGCAACATTATTTACAATAGCCAAGAATTGGAAGCAAACTAAGTACCAATCAGTGAATGAATGGATCAAGAAGATGTGGTATATATACATAGAATGGAACACTACTCAGCCATAAAAAAGACAAAATATCACCATTTGCGACAACATGGATGGAACTTGAGGTTATTAAGCTAAGTGAAATAAGTGAGATGGAGAAAGTCAAATACCATATGATTTCACTCACATGTAGAAGATAAAAGAGTTTCAAAGAATGTTTGATCTATCTTTGTTGCAGCTCCTTGGTGATGCTTTGGAAGAAAGTGGGGTGGAGTAAGGATATGCCTGATGAATAAAAGATGCAGAGTAGAATTAGAATGCTGAATAGTCTGAAATATTGATCTCAGAAGCAGGAGAAGATGAATGAGCAAAGGAGAGTGAGATTCAGGGTCATAAACAGAGTATGTTTCTGTGTGCGTGCATGTGTGCATATATATATTTATATTATATTTATATCAAAAGATGTATTTAATAAAATAAGAAAGATATTTTACATTAGAATATCTCTTCATGAGTATAAATATTTTCAACTGGTATATTCTAAGAAAAACTATATCAACTAGCCTTCTCTCTCTGCCTCTTGGTCTCTGTCTTCCACAGGCCTCACGACCCCAGGCCTACAGGAAGAAGGTATTCCACGCAGCCTCCTGCTCTGACTTTCCTGTAGGAGAGTTTCTTTACCCTATCTGCCCAGAAACAGACAACTGGGGTAGTGCAATTTATTATTACTCAAAGCGGTGTTAGGAAGACAAAACAAAAAAACACTCTATTAAAAGCTTGCAGAAATTCTTAGAAGATTTCCAACACAACTTGGTTTAAAATTTATCATTAGCTGAAAGAGATAAGAAAATGTGATCAACTGTTAATTTGGCAAACTCGCTTTCCAAGCAGCTTGGTATATTGACCTGGATCCAGGATCTAAAGCTAAGCAAAGTAGGGAATGGCATAAGGAAGGGCAGACTTTTCTTGGAGACAGAAGGAAAGATGCAAGAAAAGATGTGAATACAGTTAAGTGATTGTGTCCTTGTGTGCTTTTTGTTTGGGGATGAGGGAAGACAAACCAAGGAAAATACTCCTCATGGTATGAATTTTCTTTCTGAGATGAGAGGAAATGTTGTTTGCCTAGAACGAAGGAAGCTGGATCTGCCTCCTGCTTGTTTCTTCACCTTCACTCATCCCTACCCATACCCAGCCCTTTTCCCCCCAGCATCCTTCATACCCTATGCTCCAGCTCCACAGACTGAATTTGTAACACCCCGCAACTATGAAGCTCTCTCAGCCCTAAGGTTTCGCACATGATTTTCCCCTGCTTCAAATGTTTCTCCCCCACCCCAGCCCTTAATTTCTCAGCTTTGAAATACTTCTTGCTGGAAACTTTCTATGGTCCAACAGGATCCTATAAGCGCCTATAGCACTGTGCATTTCTCGTTCTGTACTGCAAACATCTGTTTACTTCTTTATCTGGCCTATTGAGCTAAAAGTATATTAAATAAACTTCCCTGGTAAGATACACAAAATAATAATTGGTCTTATTCTCTCTACTATCTCCTGCTCATAGTCAAGTTCCCGGCATATGGTAAGTTGTGCAAAAAGTATTTAATAATGAAGGAAAAAGGAAGGTGGGACATAGGGAGAAGGAGAGGTATTTGTATCTATAATGAAGATCTATAATGGCTACTACAGCAAATGAGTGAGGAGGTTGACCAGGGGAAAATACAAAGATCCTTAAGAAGTATTTTGAGGGCCATCTAAAATCAGAGATTGTGACTTTGCTTTGGCACAAGTCTGCAAGCTAAGAGATTTCCCTAAATATGCTGATAACCCAAGAGAGGTATCAAATGATTGGAGGTATCCAGAGTCAAGAGTTTTCAGGCAGAGTGCATCAGACGAAAAGAATAGGGAAGTAAGATTCTCATAATAGAGGAGTAGAAGTGATGGACCACAGTACTTAAGTGGACAGGAAAGTGAAACCAGATGAGAGGAGATAGACCAGGAGAAAAGAGAGGAGTCAAGGTATTGGGCATCTGAATAAATCAAAGAAGAGTGTGGTAAACGTAAGGAGGCAAGATATTTGAAACAATTAGAGTATTCACATTAGTACTGGCTGGGACTACACAAAAGCTGAGCAACACAGATCTTGCTCTGGCAGCATCGACTAATGGAACAACAGGAAGTTTCCTACCATGCTCAAAGCATGCTTTGCGTCAAGAAATAGCCCTATTAATTAGAAAAACATTGTTGTGGGTTCTATTTTGTCCCCCCAAAAAATATATGTTGTAGTCTTATCCCCCAGAGCCTATGAACATGATTGTACTTGGAAATAGAGTCTTTGCAGATATAATCCAGTGAAGGTGATGTTGTTAGTGTGGGCCCTAATGTAATATGACTAATGTCCTTATAAGAAGAGGAAAACTCCATGAGAAGGCACAGTTACACAGTGAGAAGTCCAGGTGACAATAGAGGCAGAGACTGGAGTCATGCATCTACAAGCCAAGGAATACCAAGGATTAATAGCTACCAACAGAAATTAATTAAGAGGCAAAGAAGAATCCTTATCTGCAGATTTCAAAGAGCATGGCCCTGCTGATCCCTTGATTTTTAGATTTCTTGCCTACAGAACTTTGAGACAATAAATTTCTGTTGTTATAAGCCACTCAGTTTGTGGAACTCTGTTATAGAGGCCCAGGAAACTAATATAGTCATCATTTCCTATTTTTGTTAACATAAGGAGTTATCAAAGAGAAAAAATGAAATTTTATAAGACCTATTCCATGTTATCTAATTTGTTTTCCCAGTATAAAAAATTTTCTAAAATGTCTTATATAGTATCTGTAGGGAATATTTTATCTCAAAGTACCCAGAAAATACAGATCATAACAAAAAAGGGATAATCACTTGTGATTTTCAACAACCTACTATAACTGAAAGATAGCAAAAATGATGAATGCTGTAATTTTGTCAAAGCCTAAATCATGGCTTTAAATTGTCAGAGTGGCTTCATATTTTTGTGCTGTCATTCATTCAACAAATATTTATTGGGAGCCTATTATGTGCTAGGCACTTTCAGAGGTTCCAGAGATGCATCAGTTAACAAAACAGGCAGAAAAAAACCCAAACAGACAAAAAAACTTGCTTTTATGGAGCTTGCATTCAAGCAGCTAGATGAACATAATAAATGAGTAATTTATATAGCATATTAGAACACAATAAATGCTATGAAAAATGGAATAATTAGAGCAGTTTGGAAAGCAGAGTTGGATTTTAACTTGAATGATATGTTCAAGAGAGTCCTCACTGAAACACGGTATTGACAGGGGAACGGGAATGAATCATGCATAAATCTAGGGGAAAAATATTCCAGACAGGGGTCAATGAGTGCACAGACCCCTAAGGCAGTATGCTTGGTATGTTAGAGGAACTGCAAGGAGCTGGCATTGTGGAGCAGAATAAGAGAGGGGAGGCTATTGGAAGATTAGGTCAGACAAGTAACTGGCTAGGGGGATGAGTTTCAAATTGTTAAAAGCCTTGTCGCCTATTGTAAGGACTTTGGTTTTTATTCTGAGTGAAATAGAAAGTCACTGGAGGGTTTAGAGTAGAGGAGTGACATGATCTTAGGTTTATTCAAAAGTGTTAAGAATAGAATGTATGAGGACAAGGGTAGAAACAGTGAGACCAGTTAGGCTATTATAGTCATCCAAGTGAAAGATGATGGTAGTAAGACCAGGGTGTAGAAGTAGAAGTGTACATTTCAATGCTGATAAATTAGAATTCACTTTCTATATTTTAATAATAGTTAAAGGGAAGCTCTGCTGCAGAGGGATAATGAAATCTATTTTAATATCCATAAAATAAAGGGGCTGGGTTTTATGACCTTTAAAAACCATTTTAGTTTTAAATTCCGGAGTCTGAACATAGAACAATCACATCCTCTACTATGGAATTCATATTTGAAGGAATCTCTAAAAAAAAGTTACAAAAAGTTCTCTAAAGACCTAGAGTTAATGTAAATCATCCATTGAAAACAAGAGAATTATGATTTTGACTTTGGGGGACAATATCATAAAATATTTCAAGGACACAGTCATAAGGGTGGATTTTACTTCCTTTGCTAGTTGCCAATTTTTTAACAACAGATATACATTGGAATAAACATTTCACAAAGGGATTCTTCTTTGAAAAAATATTCATATGGCAAAGATAGGTCTAAATTATATAAATTGATCAAAGAAATAGACATGACTCATACCAGAAAGACCTCATTGTTTTCTATTCAGAAAATAGATACATAATGACTGAAAACAAGCAGTACATCCACCTTGCAACTGGTGGCATGGCAAAATTAGTTAAATGGAAAAACTGTGAGTAAATAATCTAATATATACATCAGGGTAAAACAGGTTTGCAATAAGACTAAATAAATAAACGTCACATCATTTGGAAAGAAAGAAATAAAATTGCCTCTATTCTGGATAACATAACTGCCTACTTAGAAAATCCCAGTAAATCTACACAAAGGCTACTAGCATTCAGCAATTGTGTATGATACAATTTCAATATATAAAAATCAATTCAATTTCTATACAATAGGAATGAAACACTGGAAAAAAAATTTTTTAAGTACCACTTATATTGTCCCCAAACATGAAATATTAGTTATAAATCTAACAAAGGATGGCAGTATCTGTAGGTAAAACTGCAAGACAATGATGAAATATTTACAGGATGTCATCAGGAATGACAGAGGAAGAACCAATAAAAATTCTCTCTGCTGTAAAAGCAATGAGAACACTAGCAAAGAGTGTCAAATCAACTTTTCTGGAACTCTGGAAATTAACCAAAGATTTTCAAGAACCCAGGGAGTGTTTATTTTTAAAAATGTTTTGTGGCATTTTAACTTTCCCTATTTCCACCTTCCTCTCTGCTACTCAGTGGTAACCTTGAAAATGAACATTCCATAATCACAGTGAAAAGTAGCAGCCACTGGAGGAATCAGAACGAGATTGGAGCCCTTTCAAAGCTCCAACCTCAGAAAATTGTCATTATTTAATCTGTCTGGCAGTACCATAGAAAACCCTATGAGTAAAGCTTGAACTGGCTCTGAGTTTGCCCAGTGGAAACAGTCTTTTCTCTGGGGATATTTGTTGAAAACAATTAGTGGCAACTGCTTAACATGGCAGTTGCCTAAGGTAGCAATAACAGTTGGGGAAAACAAACCAAAAGTGTTAAAAGGAAAAGCTGAGGAATGACATACTCACAGGGGGCTTTTCAAAGCTCTGACATATTCCTGGGAATCTAGAAGACCATGCACATGCAAAGGGTGATGTGTATGTCCAGAGATATGTGCATTCCCAAGAGAGACCTGAGAAGAACCTAAACTCTCACCTCTGCTTGACCTTGTGGCTCTGTAAAGCAGGAGGTAGTGACTAAAGAAGAGTACTAATCTACCTGGCTGAGTGTTGAAGGCATGGTGCAACACACATACAGAGACTTCAGAAAAGAGTGAAAAACTCATTGGTTCTAGGAATTTAAGAAATTTTCTGTTCAATCATTAGCTGAGTACTATGCTAACTGAACAGGGATTTCAGTGGCCACATATGACAAAAATATAGACTTTACATAATTTGTTCAGGGAAGTCACTAAACAAGCAAACAGCAACAACAATAGCAAATAGCAGCAACAACAAACCCTGGGAAAGGAAAGACTCTGATTTCCAGATTCACAATGTTATATTATTTAAAATGTCCAGTTTTCAACAAAAAATTATAACACATGCAAAGATCAAGAAAGTATGGCTAATACACATTTGGGGGGAAAAGCAGCCATAGAAACGGGACCAATTGTAAGACCACGTATTAAACTTACTGGACAGACTCTAACTCAACCATTTAAAATATGTTCAATGAACTAAAGGAAATCATATCTAAAGAACTAAAGGAAAGCATGCCTCAGCAAATAGAGAATATGAGTAAAGAGACAAAAATTATAAAAATGAAAAATTCACTAAAGGAGCTCATCAACAGATACAAATGAACAGAAGAAAGAATCATTGAACTTGAAGATAGGTCAACTGAGATGATCTAGTCTGACGATTAAAAAGAAAAAAATGCAGAAAAATGAACAGAGCCTCAGAGACCTGTGGGACACTATACAGTATACTAATGTAAGCATAACTGGAATCCCAGGAGAAGAGAGTTAGAAAGGAGCAGAAAGAATATTTTTAAAAATAATCACTAAAACCTCCCAAAATTTGGTGAAAACTGTTAACCTACACATCCAAGAGGCTCAATAAACTCCAAGAAGGATAAATTCAAAGAGATCCACACTTATATATATATCATAATCAAACTGCTGAAAGACAAAGAGAAAACTATGAAAGCATCAGGATAGAAATGACCCATCTCATACAGGGGATCTTCAAAGAGATTACGAACAGATAATTCATCAGAAACCATGGAGGCCAGAAGGCAGTAGGATGACATATTTAAAGTACTGAAAGAAATAAAGACTGTCAACCAAAAATTCCCTTTCCAGTAAAACTATCTTCAAATATGAAGGAAAAAATATTACATTCCCAGGTAAAAACTGAGAGAATTCATGGAAGTAGAGAATTCATGGCTGCTTTATAAGATGTAGTAAAGTAAACCTTTAGACTGAGATGAAAGGACATTAGACAGTAACTCTAATCCACATAAAGAAATAAAGAGCACCTTTAAAGGTAACTACATAGATAAATATAAAAAACAATATAAATGTATTTTTATTTGTAATTCTTTTTTTCTTTTGATTTAAGAGACAACTGCATAAAGCAATAACTATAAATCTGTGTTGATGGGCATCTAACAACACAATTTGTATGACAATAACAAGAGGGAAGGAAACAAAACTATATAGGCACAGATACCTTACAGTAATTACATTAAATGTAAATGGTTTAAATGCCTCAATAAAAAAGTAGATATTGGCAGAATGAAACAATATCAAAACCACAAATACGATCCAACTATATGCTTTCTACAGGAGACAAACTCAAAGAAACAAATAGGTTAAAGGTTAAAAGATAGAAAAAAATATACCACATAAACACATCCCAAATAACCAATGAGTCAAAGAAGAAATCTCAAGAACCAGAAAAATCTTTTGAGATAAATGAAAATGAGTACAAAATATATCATACTTTATGAGTTTCAGGTAAAGCAGTGATTCAAGAGAAATTTATAGCTGTAAATACATATTAAAGAAGAAAATTATTAAATCAATAATCAGCTTAAGAAATTAGGAAAAGAAGAGGAAACTCAACACAAAGCAAAGAGAAGGAAAGAAATTACAAAGATTAGAGTACACGCAAATGAAAGAGATAATATAAAACAATAGGGAAAACCAACAAAATCAAAAGTTTGTTCTTTGAATGGTCAACAAATTTGACAAAACTTTTCCTAAACTAACCAAAAAAAGAGAAGAGAAAAGTTAAATTACTAAAATCAGGAATGAAAGAGGGGACATTCCAACTGACCTTATAGACATGAAAATATTAATAAGGGAATTCTATGAACTGTATGTCAACAATTAGATAACCTAGATATAATGGACAAATTCCTAAAAAGACATAAACTACTGAAACTGACTAAAGAAGAAACAATCAGAATAGAGAGATGATAAGTAAGGAGATTAAATTAGTTGTAAAAAATTTCCGCAAAGAAAATTCTAGACAAGATGCCTTCACTGGTGAATTCTTCTAAACATTTAAAGAAGGAATAACACCAATCCTTCACAAGCTCTTCCAAAAAATAAAAGAGGAAGAACACTTCCCAACTCATTCTGTGAAGTCACCCAACTCTGATACCAAAACCAGTAGAGACATCACAAGAAGAAAAGTTACGGATCAATATGTCTTATGAATATAGGTGCAAAAATCTTCAACAGATTACTAGTAAACATAATCCAACACCATAAATAAGGATTATACACCATAAGCAAGTAGGATTTACTCCAGAGATGCAGGGCTGGTTCAACATGTGAAAATCAAATAATGCACAATATTGATAGAATAAAGAACAAAAACCAAATCATCTCCATAGATGCAGAAAAAGCAATAGCCAAATTCCAACACTGTTTCATTATGAAAACACTCAACAAACTATGAAACATGGGAACTTCCTCATCTGATAAAGGGCATTTATAAAAATCCACAGCTAACACCATACTTAATGGCCAAAGAGGAAATGCTTTTCCCCTATGATCAGGAACAAGACACGAATGTTCATTTTTGCCACTTCTATTCAACATTGTTCTGGAGTTACTAGCCAGGGCAATTAAGCAAGAAAAAGAAAGGTTTTCCAGATTACAAGGGAAGAAGTAAAACAAATGTGTACAAGGAGAAATTTACAAGATGTTAATTACACAATTGTACAAATTATACAAAGAGAAAACAACCTAACTCTTAACATGGGAACAAATAAATAATATATGCTTTTATTCATAAAATGGATATTAATAGAGCAGCTAAAATGAATGAACCATATCTCAAAAAAATAATTCTCAAAAACAATTTTTACGGAAAAGCCAAGTTGAAAATATACTAAGAAACCACTTAGGTAAATTTTAACAACATGAAGATAACAACATACATTACTTAAGGATACTTACATATATATTAGGTTGAGTCATTTGAAATAATTAATATTTAGCCATTTTTAATCTATAAAAATGGCAATTTTATATGGTTCAACCATATAATAAAAGTATAAAAAAACATGAGAATGACAAATGTAAATACAGAATAGGAGAGGAGGATCTTTAAATTTAAGGATTTTTTAAATTATTTTAATACGTTTTGAAGATGCCAAGTGAAGAAAGTGTATCAAGGAAGGAGTGATCTCAAGTCTGTTAAATGATGTTGATGGGTCCAGTAAGATAAGAACTTGAAAGTAACTATTAGATTTAAGATGTGAAAGTCTGTAGAAATCTGACATGCGTAGTCGAAATGCAGTGGTGACCTAAAGCCTGACTAGCTGATAGAATTGGAAAAGAGGAATTAAAGACAGCATTGTTGGCAATACTTTGGGGGAGATTCACTTAAAAAGAGAAATCAAGAAATGAAACAGTGGCTGGTGGAGGAAATGGGATCAAGAAATTTTTTTAAAGGAAGAATAACAGCATATTTCCAGGTCCTTAAAAATATTCCATTAATACAAGAAAATTTTACAATATAGGAGTAAATGGGGAAAAACGCTAGGAAATAACTTGGGTAAGATCCAAATTATATGACAGAGGTGGGTAAATACAGCAGTGGGAATCTATAGAAGTTCTTTTATGATTCGTTTTAATTTTCATAGTGATGTAGGACATAATATCATCAGCTGAGAGTCAGGATAAGGAGTAAGTCAGGATAAGGAGAGAACATATATCTAACCATGTACACAGTTGTCATAGGCAGGGAAAGTAAATGGACGAGGGAAATATGGACTGATTGCAGGGCAGCTTAGGGGCACATATGAGGTCTATGGTCATAAATTTAAGGCATTAAAAGTCATCCTGTTTGGGTATATTAACTAGTCCTGTGGCAATATCAAGGCAATACAGCAAGTGAGAAAAAAAAAGCAGGAGAGTCAAAGTGTGTACAAGGAAGTGATTATAATATTTGGCCGTGAAACTTAGGCTGAGTAAGAAAAGACAGGACACATCAAGGGAGTGAGGGACAGTGGGAAGTTGTTTAGATCCGTTGATTGAAGACCCCAGAGAAGTTGAAAGATTACTGGATTAAGGGTAGTAGAAGGTACAGCTGATAAAGGCAAGCCTATATCTAATGGAAAAGGGAAAACCATGAAATTTATATGCTACACAAAGTAATTAAAAGATTGCTCTGGACAGAGGCAGCTGCTAGGAAACACTGAGGTGAAAAGCAAAGATGCTGCTCAGCATAATCGCATGATCACTAGTGAGCCAGATCTGACTGCTACATATGTAACAAAAAAAGTGAAGAACTCTCAACGTGTTTCAGTTTTAAATATTGGCAGGAAATAGATTTCAGGCAAACCAAAGAAAACAGAAGTAAAAGTTTAAAAAGTCAGAGGTAGAGTTAAGGCCCACAAAAGCCAAAAATCTCCAGGAAAAATTAGAAGAAGAAACTAGAAGGCCAATACTCGAATTCTACCAAAATAATCCTTGGGGCCAATGGGTATAGAGACTGGCCACAGCTGAGAGAACCTAGAGGGCTGCAGAGATAAAGCGTGGAGTTGGTCAAAGAAAGAAAAGAGGTACCTATCAGATGTTACAATAACAGTTAAACTTGTGCTTCTGATGGAGATGTAGCAAGTTGCAAGAGACCATCACTTTGCTATCAACCTAATGACCAAAATAAGCCAGATAAGCTACAAAATCATTTTTTCAATCCATCAGAAAGTAGAGGACAGAAAGAAATCTAAATGAACTAAATTCTAGAAAGCAACAAGTCTTTTATAGGAGACATGAGACCCAGGGCTGCTCCCATCCCTATCAGAGAGGAAAGCAGCCACAAGGAGGCTGAATGACAGATTAGGCTTCCGAAGAGCGCCAGCTCCACGGTGAGTCTGCACCCATCCTGACTCTATTCTCAAATACCTGAAACCAGTGGGAACTAAATAATATGAAAACTGTCATGAAGGCCACATCCAGATCAACTTCAAATCGGTTTGATGGTATTCTTCTCCTACACACTTCTCCCCAACACACACAGACACACACACACAGTCCAGAGGCCTGATAGAACAAGCAGTGCTCCTTTCTCTGGAGGTAAATATTATTTACTTCCATCTGTTCCATTCTTTTATATAAAATGTCTGGCACACAATAATAAAAATATTTGAAGACACATGAAGAAGCAAGAAAATGTGGCCCATTGTACAGAAAGGAAACAGCCAATAGGATGCAATGCAGACATGGCCCAGATTTTGGAATTATCAAATAAGGATTTGAAAATATCTAGGACGAAAATACTAAAAGATCTAGTGGAAATGGTGGCAATATGTGTGAATATATGGGGAAATATGAGCAGAGAGATGGAATCTACAAAGAAGCAGCCCAATGGAAATGCTGGAAATGAAGAGTATGATATTAAAAATGGAGAATTTTCTAGATAGGCTTAACAGCAGATTAGATACAAAGTACAAAGTGATCAGTGAATTTCAAGACAATCCAAAGAGAAACAGGAAGACAAACAAAAAATAGAGAAGACAAAAAGAAATAAACAAAAATGTGCTCAAGATCTGTGGGATAATATCCAGTGTTCTAACATAAATGTGATTGAAGTCCTAGAGGAAAAGGAGAAAGAAAACGGAAAAAAAGAAAGAAAAATTTAAAGAGGTAATTATCAAGAACTTCCAAAAGTAATGAAAGCATCAACTTACAGAGCCAAGAGTCTGGTCAAACCTCACCCAGGATAAATACAATGAATTACATGCAGGCACAACATACTCAAACCACTAACGTCAAAGAGAAAATCTTAAATTTACATGGAAACATCGACATGAATGATGGCTGATTTCTTACCAGAAAAAATGAAGGCAAGAAGACAATGAAACAAAAATCATTAAAGTGCCGGAGAAAAAAATTGCAATATAGAATTCTACATCTAGTGAAAATATTCCTCAAAAGCAAAGATCATTTAAAGACGTTTTGACTAAAGCTTAGAGAGTTTGGTTCCCACCAACTGAACCATAAGCAATGGAAAAAGAAGTTCCTCAGGCTGAGGAGAAATAACATCGGGTGGAACGCAGGACCTAACGGAAATATTGAAGAGTACCAGAAAGGGCTAATCTTTAAAGAGAGAAAGAAATTATTTCATGGAATTTACCTATACAAAATACAGCAGTTTTAAACATCTAGTATGTCGTTGCTCCAAACTGAACATTCTTTTCCTCTGCCACCTTGGAAAATTTTGATTTGGAGCCAAAAAAATTGAATAGAGCCCCATGACCATTATTTTAAAATACTTAAGTTTCACAAAGCCAGTAAACTTAATATCTAAATTAGCAATATTAACATTAACATACGTGACAGCAAAATTTTGAGTACCTAATAGGAACCATGTATATGTTATTCATAAGTTTTACAATTACCTTGAAAACTATGTATTATAAAACGCATTTTACAGATGAGGAAACAAATTAGGAAATTGGACTGAGAACTTAAATTCTTTGCCAAAGTCACTTGGCTTTTAGGAAGCTGAGTTGGGATACAGATCCAGCTCTCTCTGATTCTAAATTTCATGCCTTGATTCTCAGGCACTAATTATTGGAGCAATAATAATTTGTACGTACAAGGAGTTAAATGTCCAATGAAGATTTGTATTTCCTCAACCCATGTTAAATTTAGAGTATATTATACTACACACTCTTGCTTTTTTCATGTAATAACACATCAGAAACCTGTTGCCATGTCTACAAATAGATACATTTCATTTCTCTTAATGGTGCACACTTTTCTTTTGTAGGTATGAATTATGATTCTATCAATTTCCTTCTGAAGTTTTTAACTAGTTCCAATCCTTTGCTCCTTTAAATAATTCTACAAGGAACATTTCTGAGTACATATTTAAGGCCTTGTCTAATTATATTCTTGAGATAATGTCCTGCAAGTAGAATTCTTAGATTAAATAGCTTTCACCATTTGTACTTTCCATAGTTAGCCAGGTTATCCTAAAGTCTTTCCAACGTTAGTATTATCTCTTTTTTATTCCTTGCCAAATGAAGTACAAAATGATAAGCACTGTTTGAATTTTAAATTCTCAGTTTATTAGTCAGATGTTTCAATAATTTCCTTTAGTGTTTCTGGCCATGGTATCGTGCTAATAAAAGTCTTCAATATGCCAGGATTATAGAAACTTTACTTCATTTTCTTCTACTCTTTCATGGTTACATATTTTACAGTTAAATTTTAATTCATCTGCAGTTTTTATTTAGTATGATTTTATTTAGTATAGTATGGTTTAACTGATCTTTTTATTTTTGGAACATAGCTGGCCAATTGTGCTGACAGCATTCCTAGATATCTCTTCTGTGGTAATCTGAAACACTGACTTTATCTGTAATTAAACCCCTCTATTCCTGTATGTGCCTTATTCTCATACTCTTCTTCCATTCCGTTTACCTGTCTTAATTCATCAATTTCCATAACCTTTCTATTTCTTTTCTCTTTATCTAATTCCGAAAAAAAATTTTCTCAGAAAAATTTTAGCATAATTTCACCTGAACTAAAAGGAAAATGGACTCCTTACCTAGCTCAGGTTAGACATGTTAACCCATGGACACTAGTAGAAATTGAGCAGTATTCCAACTCCATTATGAAGAAAAAGCAGCTGGATTAAGATACAAAATACAGGGGTCAGCCCAGTGTTGCAGTGGTTAACTTTACACTCTCTGTTTCACTGGCCTGGGGTTTGCAGGTTTGGATCCCAGACATGGACATATGCACTGCTCATCAAGCCATGATGTGTCAGCATCCCACATAAAATAGAGGACGATTGGCACAGATGTTAGCTCAGGGCAAATTTTCCTCACCACAAAAAGAAAAAAAAAGATACAAAACACAGAAGACATGGAAGGGGAGTTGGAGTTATCTTTAGATGATTTTTTTTCTACCCTGTGTATTCATTTTCATAGGTACACAATAAATGTTCATTGGTTCCTTAATCATCAATTACTTTTTTAAGAAAAAGCTACACATTTTTAAATGCATAATATAGAATTTCCCATATTTAAAGAGAAATTATAACTCTGTTGATAAATGAGTTCAGAAATAGCTCTGAAAAATTTTGCTTCACATGATTTTGCTTTGTTTTGTTTTGTTTTGAGGAAAATTGGCCCTGAGCTAACATCTGTGCCCATCTTCCTCTACTTTATACATAGGATGCCTGCCACAGCATGGCTTGACAAGCAGTGCATATGTCCATGCCCGTGATTTGAACCAGTGAACCCCACGCTGCCTAAGCGGAGCACGTGAACTTAACCACTGCACCACTGGGCTAGCCTCTGATTTTGTATTTTTAAATACAAAATTTGGAGGACTGTTGTAGTTTGTTACCATGATGACTTTAGAGACTCCTTACAATTACACGTCTGCTACCACACCTCTCCTAGGTTTTACACCCAACTGGAGGCATTGAAATAAACCTACAACGGAAGAAAACGGTCTGAAAGGGGACAGACACATCTTGGTTGATGTGGATGGTCTAAGGTGTTTCTATTTGTATATTTAAAAATCAGCCTGACCAAATCAGATTATCCCATCAAAAATTAAATGGATACATATCCCATTAATATGTATACAGGGCTCAGTGAAAAGCATTCATTTGTTCCATTGGTTAATTTCCTAACAGAGGCAAAGACACGGACTGCAGCAACAGAAAGTGTCATTGGCAACATATTTTTCTAGAAAGTTATGCTAGTTAAAAACGAGACCCAAAGAAAAAGCTCTATAGCAGCCAACACTCATGTGAAAAGTTGTTGCTTCCTGGGTGCAGAAACAGAGAAACAAGTTAAGCCTAGCCAGAGAAAGAAATAAAAGCCATCTTGATCTCCTATAGGCCTTCGTTTGACGTGACTGTGTCTCAGGCAGTGTCTGTTCCAAAGCAGAGACAGCCGGCCTGGCACTGCATGAGAGCGCCTTTAATTCAGCTCGCAATAATCTCTTGCACAATTACCTCTCCTGAGCGAAACCATCTTGGATATGGACAAAAGTATGGAGGACAGCGACTTAATTTTTTGATTAAAAAAAGGAGCAAGCGAGAGAAAGAAAATGATTTATAATAAGTCCATGGGAACATTCTGTACCTATCTCTTTTCTGATTAGAGAGGTGGCATGGAGCCTGGCTCATTAGGCAGAAGTAATGAGCCAGTCTATATGCCATCTCTAATTAGAGAAAAGATACAGTAGGTACAACTGTACCTATAAATTGATAGAATAAAGATAAAAATTATTTTTAAATATCTTTTCCTCACGTAGCTCACTGATACTCAGAATTTAAGGAGAAAATTGTAATAAAAACTAAGTAACATTTGAAAGAAACCCTTTTCCAATGATATGTTTTCTAATCAGAAGATAAATTTTTACACAGTATAAAAATGAGTATCATATTCAGTCCACACTGTCCTTTTGAGGCATTAATTCAACATTTAGTATACGGAAGTGGAATAGAAGTAAGTCATTTCAACCCCATAGTGCATAGTAGACAAATTTACAACACTATCAAGTACTTTGAGCAACATTTGGTGCAATAAAACACTTTTAGAAGTACTAATGGGGATTAAATATTGAAATAAAGCTCACAAGATTTAGTGTGTTATTAAGAAATTCTGCATTCAGAGTGCTTTATAAAATTCTTCAATATTCTAATTACTTAAACCAAGTTCCTAAATGTATAGATTCCTTAAAATGTTACTTCTTCATATAGGTCTAGCTTGATCAAAGAGCATACACAAATTAAAATAATAGAGTCATTTATAGACATTCTTTCTTTTGATCTCTCAAGAATTCTATGGAAATTGCTTCACAAATTTCTTATTCTGTCTCACAAGAAGACAGATGTTCAAAGAGGTTAATAATAGCTGCCACTTATTGATCTTTACTATATGACAAGCAACATATTCTAGACATACATTATTTCATATAATTCTTATATCTCTATAGAATTATTTATTAAAACATTATTTAATAGATTTGAACCTTAAGACTTGAAAAAGATACATATTTGGATCAAAGGCACACACTAGATTGGATTCAATTCTGGGTTTATTTGACACCAGAGCTTGGAAATTTCAGCACAGTGTTTATAATGTGTTTTGAATATTAAAAATATACACTTTCTTTCTTTAAACTAGACACATGTCTAGATAACTCAGGTCATAGGGGAAAGCAAACTGAAATTTTACATTATTTCAAAATTAATAATAATAATGCCACCTATAAATATCTCTATGACAACTCTAAAGTCAGGGCCACTTGTGCATTTATTGCAAACATTTGAAAAGATTTGAGCGCATACTATGTATCAATGATGGGATTGTATAACTATTAGAATTAAAATTTAGCAAGGTCATTGGACTTAAGGTCAATATAAAAACTGATGATATTTGTGTATAATAGAAACAAAACTAGAAAATGAAGTCTAAAAACAATCCCAAGCATAATTCTCTGAACAAAGAACCAGAAACACAGCACTAAGTCTTAGAAATATCAGTGAGACCTCTATATTGAAAACCAAAAACGTTTCTGGGAGAAATGAAGGAACACACTATGTTCATGGATTGGAAGACAATATTGTGTAGATTTCCATTCTCCAAAAATTGAGTTAATGATTTAAATTTTTTGTGAAAACTAGCAAAATTTTTGTGAAAACTGCTTCTAAAATTCATGTAATACAAAACAATCTTGAAAGAAGCAACAAGCTGGAGAAATTAAACACTTCTAGATATTAAGACTTTTATGAAGCTACAATAATGAAAACTAAATTTTTGATTCAAGTATGGGCAAACAGATCTTTAGAACAAAATAGAGAACTTAGAAAGATACCCATCTTCATGCATACAGATAGAAAATTTGCACCAATGTTACCCCTGCCAAGCAGTGGAGAAATGACGATGAGTTTAAAGAAAATGTTTCTAGATCAATTAGATATTCAGATAGGAAAAAAATAAATCTTGACCCGTACCTCATACCATGGTCAAAAATCAATTCTAGATAGAACATAGGCCTAAATTTGAGAGGTAATATAATAACACTTCTAGAATAAAGTGCAGGAGAATATCTTCATGATATCAGGATTTGCAAAGATATCCTAAACAGGACATAAAAAGTACTAAGTATAAAATAAAAATTAGTAATTGGACTTCTTTAAAAGTAAGAAACTCTGTTGATCCAAGAATATCATTAAGAGAATGAAAATGTAAGCCATAACCCAGAAAGTGATATTTGCAATCCGTGTATATGTCAAAGAATTCATGTTCAAAATATTGAAGAGCTCCTATATATCAATAATAAAAAGACAGACTATCCAATTAAAAAATTGGTAAAAAACTTAAATAGGTACTTCACAAAAGAGTATATCTACCTGATCAATAAGTACATGAAATGTTTTCAATATCATCAGTCATCAGGAAATACACCACACCCACTAGAAAGGCAAACAACAGTAACATGACAATACTAAGTGTTAGTAAAGAGGAGGAACAGCTGAAATTCTCCAATATTGCTGCTTGGAACATGCACTTTAGAAAACTAAAGTATTTCCTAAAGCTAAAGAAAGAGCAACATACAATATAGATAAATCTCACAGGCACGGTGCTGAGCAAAAGGAATCCAACACAGAAGCACTTTTGGCTTAATTTAATTTGCATGAGTTCAGGAATAGGCAACACTAACCTATGGTGACACTATTCTGTGTTTACTTTTAGAGCTGGTATTCGCTATGGGTCTTTGAGATACAGGAAATGTTCTATAACTTTTTCTGGATGAGAGTTACACAGCTATATACATGGATTAAAAATTTGTCAAGATGTGCCCATAATATTTTTGTATTATGTTGTATGCATGTTATGCCATCACTAAAAATTTAAAATAATATTTTTAAATTTCTATAATGCAAAGTTATTAGGCTATCTAAAAACTGGAAAAACACGTGCAACATAATATTCTTGACATTAGAGAGCTTTTACATATAAATAAGAAATTCCAGAGTGTAAATATGGGCACACAACATGAACAAAGAATTCATAAGTGAAATGTAAATGATCAAGGCATATGTGGAAGGCTATTCAAACTCACTAATGGCCAAATAATTCTGAGGCACCATCCAACAATATTGTCCAATGAGACAAATGGCAAATGTGAAAAAAATGGGTAATTTTCAAGGTCAGTTGGTATTTAAGGAAGCAAGTACTTGACTATATTTTTAAATAAGGTTGTACATTTTCACAACCTTTCTGGAGGTAGTCTGTTGTTATGCGTTAGAGTAATCTTTCTAATATGTTATTAAAATATAAAGTGGCCATATACTTCAACCTACCTATTCAACTTCTATAGATTTATGTTAGGGAAATAATTATAATAGTATTAATACATTACATATTAATATGGCTTAGTATATAGAAGTCACAGTTATGCACTTATTCAACAAATATTGAGCAACTACTGTGCACCAGATGCTGGAGAAACAGTATGCTTTTCAAGACATATTTGATTCTTACAATATAATTGTAAAATCATCATTATTATCATCAATTTAAATTTGAGGTAACTACAGTTTAGAGACATTATAAAATTGTTCGAGGTCACATGGCTAGTAGGGGGGAGATGGAATTTGAACTCAGGGAGATCGACGCCAAAGCATAAGGTCTTAAGAAACTGTACAATCAGACAATTGTTCAAGTGCCCATGTTTGTATGTGTATATGTTCATACTAGAGAAGAGAGAGAGAAAAATAGATACAAAAATACAGCTATATGTAGTGTTTTCTATGTAGAGAAAGAAAAAGATACAAAAATACAGATATGTGCAATGCTAATAACGTTGAAATACTAGAAATAACCTAAATGTCCATTAATAGGAGGCTGTTTAGAAAGGTTTTTGTTACAGCTATACAATTGTACACAATGCAACCATTTTGAATGAGAAGGCATATTGACATGAAATGTTTGTCATAATATTTGGAGGGGAAGTATTTATTTTTAGAGGGCTCAGAGAAAGCATATGTATTATAATGTCATTTTTGGAAAATTATTATATTTATAACCATGTCTCTAGATATATGTACTAAAATTCTTGTAGGGTCTAAAAAAGTTAACTATCTATCTACGAAGGTAGAAAAATGGAAAATCCTTTGTATTTCATAATGCTCCGTATTGTTTGGATTTTCTTAAAATGAGCATTATTTAATAATATAAAATGATATTCCCATTTTAAAGTGTAGACAATTTATAGACCATTGTGCTAGTTATTTCAAGATAATTTTAAATTCAAATTCTGTTCTTTTTAAGATGTAATGTATATTATCTTCTTAAACTATATGACTCATTTTTAGGGTAAGAAGATAGGAACACCGTAAATCCAGGTTATTACATGTTGAATATTATTTCTCAGATTCTGTCTAACATTCTACGTCCTACTTTAACAAGAGCCCTACCAGTAAAATGCAAACCAGAAAAAAGAGAGAAAATAGTTTATTACATGTTGAAATTGACAACAGAGACGTTCTAATTTTAAAGCTTGCCTGGTAAAGTGGGTGGAAAGGTGGCCTCCAAAAGATATGTCCACCTGGAACCTGCAACTGTGATCTTATTTGGAAAAAGAGTCTTTGCAGATGTCATTAAGGATCTTGAGATGAGACCAAAGTGGATTAGGGAGAGCCCCAAATCTAACCGTAAGTGTCCTTAGAAGAGAAGAGAAGGGGAGAGGACACAGAGGAAATGGCCATGTGAAGCTGGAGGCAGAGACTGGAGTCATGCAGCTACAAGCCAAGGAACACTAAGGTTTGCCAGAAGCTACCAGAAAGAGAGAGGCATGGAACAGATTCTCCTTCAGCTCCTCTAGAAAGAACCAACACCACGGATCGTTGGTTTCAGACTCCCAGCCTCCAGAATTGTGGGAGGATAAATTTCTGGTGTATTAAGCTGCCACTCAGTTGATGCTAATTTGTTATCGCAGTCCTAGGAAACAAATACACTTATAAATTTTAAAATATTATTTTTGACTTTTTTTTTAGAAACAATATAATTGGAGAAGATAATTTTCTGGAGTCAGAATCTTACCATTGATGCTCTGTCCTATTTGCATGGTACCAGAGGAAAAATCTGTAATGGAACCAGTTAGAGTTCTTGCATCAAAGGCTGTATTATCCTCCTCCAAACCATTAATGAAGAAACTGATTTTTGTCTGATGCACCTGTAAGAAATTATCACCATCATTATTTTAATTGCATAACCTTTTGTTTTATAATGACTGCATTCCAGCAGTCTTTTTCGAGCTAATTTTCTACTTCTCCAATTTATTCGGTTGGAAAGACTGAAAATAATTTCTTTTAATGGCTCAATAATATATCTGTGTGTTTATAGATCTAGATACAATCCTACGTTTTGTAGTTTTGTGCTGCGATGGTATCTACTAGGGTATTCACAGGTAACCATAATTGTTCCTCTCATATATTTAACAGCTTTGACTGCCATGCCTTCATCAGTTTTTTTAGGATATATTGTTTATTTAGATACTAGTTAAAGTTGTTATTTAGAAATAAAGAGAAATGAATACAAAAGGGAGAAATTCAAAACGAGATATACCAAAAATGGATTGCATGTGGACATAATTCAAGTTGCTGTACAAAATACTTCTTGGAAAGTTTACTTTCTTAGGCGTTGGTATCCAACTGGCAATTTTCAGTTGTACTTCTCCAATACAGAATAACATAAACATTTGCCAATCATATTCTAAGCTAATTAATCAGGCAATCTAACAACTCTTTACACCAGGGGTCAATAAACTTTTCCTTAAACAGAGAATAAATATTTTTTTATTTGCCAGCCAAATGATTTGATTTTCTGGTCCAAACAGTCCAGATCACAACTACCCAACTCTGCTGTTGTAATAGGAAAAGAGCCATATGCAATAAATAAACGATTGAGCATGGCCATGTTCCAATAAAACTTTATTTATAAAAACAAATGACCAGCCAGACTTGTCTCATGAATTGTAGCTTGACAATCCCTGGATTACACCATAGAAAATTATGAAATTTTTGTTTGTGAGACGCGATCGCTGAATAGCAATTCAATCCAGCTTTTACGCAGACTACTTCATAGGTGGTATCTACAGAAAAACTTTAATGACTGCATATATTTTGAACAAACCGATTAGCTGTTTTGACATCAACTTTAGTCTCTACAAATAGTCCTGTTCAAGTGTTTTTAACTTAAATTCAAAAGGCATCATTGGTACTCTAATTAGTAAAAGGACTGAAATGAACAATACAAGGCGGGGATAGGGGTGAGGGTGGAGAAAGAGAGAGAGAGAAAGAGAAATTTAATGTCTTGTAGTTGAAAGGTTAGATGCTAACATTTTAATAAAAAGTATATCAAATCGTAGCATTCACAATGCTATTGTATTAAAATGGCCTTGCAAAAATTGATGAAAATAAACTGTTCTCTGGCAACTTTAAATCATTATGTGGCTGATTGCCTGAAGAACCCCTTTCAACAAACTCCTCTCAAAAACAAAACAAAACAAAACCTAAGAGTTAACATCATAATCACCAGAATTACTCGGTAATATTAATTTTTCAAAAAGTTATTCCATATGGCTTTTCTTCATTCTTTCCAACTTGCCTTCATTTAAACCAGTTCTTAAATTCACTGACCCAGTGTTGCATTTTACTTAATTATAAAACAAAGCTTTAACATAAAGACCTAAAATCATATAATCATACACCAACTCCCTGTGGATCTGGATATATACCTCTCTACTGGGTACTACGGCTGGATTTTCTTTTTCTTTTTTTTTTTTGCATTCCATTTTTTACAGCCTGTTACTGTCATTTGGTGTTTGACTGTTATCATTATAAAAGATACAGGCTTTTCTACTTTGTTATTTGTAGCATTATCTCATGTTTTACAACATCTTCGCGCAACATGCAGGCACATGAAATATAACTAGTGAAAAGTTCTCGATGGTATTAATGCATAAAAAAGAATGTGGTTCCATCTCTACTGTCTTTACCCAGCCAAAAGCTGATGAACAGCCAATTTTCCTTTATCACATTAGCACAGCCATGAGAGAAACACATTTGTTCTAGTCAGCTACACTAAAGATACTATTACCAATCTAACATATACATGTTTTATATCAGCAGTATTCTCAGAGCATGAGAGAGCCAACAATATATTAACACTAGCATGACAGTTTATTTAAGAAAAGAAAATTGTCTCTGTAGAGGGACAGAAGTTAGAAATGTATGGCTAAAGCTCAGTGTCACCGGTCTAATAAAGGTAATAATTCTTAGGCTTTCTTTATAGCAGGTAACACTCCTGTGACAGTTCTGTCATATCATTCAAATAAAAATGTTGTCTTTTACAAGTTTAAGTGCACCTTTATTTTGAGTCAGATAGAAAGCATGTTTTTGATTTTCTGTATTCACTGTATTATATCTGTAGTCAAGAGTTCAGGACCTTCCTTTTCTTTTTTTTATCAACTCATCACATATTTGCTTAGTACAAGGATTCAGTGTCACTTGCAGTGAATTCCAGAAGGATGTTTTAACTTTGTTGGCACTTAAAAAATGATTAATGATGATCCCAAGCCACTCTCGTCTGTTGTCCCCTCCCCTACTCACCACCTTTCTATAAATAAGATTAAATCTTCTTTGATGTTCTGTACCATGTTTTATATTCCAAGATTCTGTAAACTACTTTGCAATTCTGGTCTGGGGCCCCATCACACTGTGAAGATGAAGATGGCTTTTTGCAATAGCTCATTCTGATGATTCCCTTGCCAGTTATTTACGGGAATAGAAATATATATGATGGAATTTCTGATTTGTGAAATAAAGCCTTCTGCTAAAGTAAACTTCCCTCCTATCTCATTCTCCAGCCCTATGAGGATTAGAGGAGTTGGTACATTTTTATTGGTGTGGCTTCAAGGAATGAATTGACAAAACGAGTAGCAGTTGTAGAAAAGCCTTAAATTCCTTCCTAAGAAATCCAAAACTGCATTGGAAAGAAGACAGAGGGGAGCAGGTCACTCCTGAGCCCTCATTCTCTCAGGGTTCCATATTTTATTTTAACCATTTTCGGGGAGGTGGAATTTCTGTCCCTGTGATAGGCGGTACTCATTCCTTTGATCACAAGAATGTATTAGATTGTTTTTAAACATAGAATTTCTGATCATGCTCATGCTTGACTAGAGGGGAGTATAATTCAAAATTCCAAAAAGTCACACAATACCTGTGAAGCTACCAAGGGGAAAAAGAATACCAAGTCCACCTAGACCTGAATATTGTAATTGTCCACAATCACCTGTTCCATAGAAATGCCAAATCTGTTGCCATTCTACCCCTGCTGGCCATCAACAACCAAAAGAAACTGTTGACTGAGGCTAGGAAATTCATAGAGTACCTATGGGGACTTCCTCGCTGGAGAAATAGTTTTATAGTTTCCCTGTTGCCTATATTCTTCTAATTTAAATTTAATTCGATAAAGCATTAATCCAGTACTCACAGTGGCCTTATGAGTTACACCAAGAAAATAAAGTCATGATCCTTTCTCTCAAGGAACTTGTACATATGAAACAACAAAGTAATTGTGATATACGAGTGTGTGAATCACTTTAAATGATGACGGTTGTTTTTGATTTAAGTATTGACTCAGTTCAGTTAATGAAGTGTTGTCTTTTTCAAGGATCTGCTCTGAGAAGTTATACCTTAATCCATTAATGTGTGGAGTAGAACGTATTTTTGGCTCTTCTCTGTGAGTCTTGCCTTCTCAGAGCTAACTTACAAGCTTCCCGAGAATATCAGTTTCATTAATTTGATGGGTTTCATTTTAAAGCAAAACCATTTTCAGCATTTTGAAGAACACCTTTTTTTATAGATTTAACACAAAGTAATGTGGCAACGTATCTCGAACTCAAATTCACTCTCAAAAGATGATGATGGGTAATACAAATATAAAGAAGACCATTTTGAATGCTAAGGAATTCAAACAAAAAAGAAATCCACTAGGATAGGAATCCAGAGGGAAAATTTTATGGAGGGAAAAATGTCTTGGACTTTCTGAAATAGAAATTGCCCTGAAATAGAATTTCTATTTCTAGATTAAAGAAGAATTTGCATAAAAGATTCTACTATTCCATCTATAATTTTGAAGCATAAGGAAGGCAATTTATTCTGAAAACTCCATAAAGTTATTTTAAATTATCACACATGTGTTTTATTCCTCTTCCTGAGAATATGCAGAATGCCCTTCTTACTGCTTACCATCCTACAGCGAAGATTTTCTGAGGTTTCCCCTTGCTCATCCCATCCAATTCTAACTAGTCACCAACAGCCAACCTAATCTAACAGGTGAGGTCTCCTCGCTGTCGGATGACCACACAGTGCTTAAATCCATCTCTATGCTTTATTCAAGCTTTTACCTACAGGAACAACCTTGCTACTGTCTTTCCTTTACCTAGATTTTCAGTATTTTTCAAAGCATATATCTCAGGTCCTATATCTTCCAATAATCCTTTGTCAACTACTTCAGCATTATAAAAAGTGTTCACTTTTATTGTAAATTAGCATGTTGGGCATAGCTCTAAAATTTTTCTGCACATTTATTCTTTTTATTCTTGCAGCAACCCAAGGCAGGTTTATTATTATCTTCATTTTAAAGATAATGAAACCGAATCATAGAGAATTGAAAAAAAAAAAGGGGGTCACATAGAAGGTTGACTGGCTCCAGAGACTGTTTTAACCAAGTTTTTGTTTTTTTGAGGAAGATTGGCCCTGAGCTAACACTCACGCCCATCTTCCTCTACTTTATTTGTGGGATGCCAGGCACAGCATGGCTTGATAAGCGGTGCATAGTCCACGCCCAGGATGCGAACTGGTGAACACCAGGTCACCAAAGTGGAGCAAGTGAACTTGACTGCTATGCCACCAGGCCAGCCCCTGTTTTAACCAATTTTAATTAGTCAGTTACATCTAGTTAGCATTTAGAAGTAGCAGCCATCTAATTTATGTGACCCATCCATTGAGTCTCTCTGCTGTAACTCCACACAGTGATGACTCAGGCTTTGTGTCAACACCTTCCACAGCAAAAAGGGCTAACATCCCCAATGAGCCATACCATTGCCTGCCATATGCCTGGTACCATGCTGAATTCTTTAATTAGATTGAGTTCTCCGATTGCCCCTCTGCAGTGTTATTATCCCCCAAATTGGGAAGCTTTTCATCTTTGAACAACTTCTACTATTATAAATGATTGAACTGAAAAATATCTCCTTCTAACTTCAATTCCTAAGTCCCAGCTCTTTTGAGACCATAGCAAGCATCTTATCCCTTTTCCTTGAGAGCACTTACACAGATGTAAAGAAAATGTCATTCTTCTCCTAAGTCTTCTTGAGAATAAATATGTTTAGTTTCTGCAGTGTTCTAAGTACGACATGGTTTTTGGGTCTCTCTCTTCTTAAAATGCGGCTCCAGAAATACTACAACCTCTATGTGTGGTCTGACTTGCCAAATTGAAACAGGATTATCACCTTAATATAATCCAAAATTGCATGCTAGATTTTTGGCAATGGCATCATGGAGCTAAAACTGATAAATTGAGCTGACTATTCACTAAATTACGAAGTCTTTTTTTACTTACATCACTGCTAAATCACATTCACCCCATCCAGTACATATGCAGTTAGTTTTGTGGACCCAAGGAGAGGAATTTATATCTATCCACGTTATATTTCATCTTGTTAGATTCAGCCCATTGCTCCAGGCTGTCAAAATCTTTTTGGATGCTATGTCTGTCATCCAATGTACTTACCATCCTCCAAGATTTGTGTCATTTGCAAATTTGATGAGCGTGCCCTATGTGCTAGGCAGAAGCTCAATAAATACTAATTGATTGACTGACTAATTGATATTCCAAAAATAAAACCACCAACGCAATCTACACTATGTTGCAATTCTAAGCAATAAAAAAAGGCACCAGTTTCTAACATAAAATGTATCATAGATGGATTCTCCATCTTTGAAGAGTGACCTTGTTTACTAACATGAGTTTTTATATAATTGTAAATAAATACTCCAGGCTATGAAATATTATCTAGTAAGCTATATTTATATAAACAATATGAAAAAAAAGTTGAAGCAATTATTCAGGGAAGGGTGCTCTGGTAGAAATTAACCACATGGGGTGCCCACAAATATTTGGAATGCGAACATGTTCCCACTACCATTTCAATTCACTGAATAACTGTTTCCATCTTTATTCTCTTTGACTGTGAGAAGGATACTACACGGAAACGACTTCATATACAGATATACGTTCCTCAAAGATTTTTCTTGTTTGTTTTTGTTTCTGTTTTCCATTTCCCATAAGCTCATATATTTTGTTTCAACACTTGATCCTCTTCCTTCCATTGCCCTCTCCCACCCCCTTTCCCTCTCTCCCCACCCCCTACACACACACTCACTTTTGCTTTTCCCGTCTGAGTAACTCAGATAAGCCAGGTCCTTGAAGAAATCCATGCCTAATTGTACCATGTTTTCATCCTGGGTATGATGATTTAGATTTTCTCTTCTCCCCTTGATATCTGTTAAAGTTCTTCATATACTGCATCCTCCTACTAACAAGACTCCAATTTAATCAATCTTTAAAAATTTAGGGCCAGCTCCAGTGGGTTAGTGGTTAAGTTCGGCACACTCCACTTTGGCAGCCCGGGTTTGGTTCCTGGGCACAGACCTGCATCACTTGTTTTGTTAGCTACTGTTCTGTGGCGGTGGCTCACATAAAAGGAGAAAAGAGGAAGATTGGCAGCAGATGTTAGCTCTGGGCAAATCTTCCTCAGCAAAAAAAGTAAAAAAAAAAAAAAATTTAACATAGGAATGTAAGTAGTTTTCGTTGTCCAATCTCAACTGGATGTGAAATTCTTGTGGCCACTTCTTCCCAAACTATTAGATTACTCTCTTTCTCTCTCTACTTCAAAAAATGCTATCAATTTATACATATACATGATGAGAAGTCTGCCAATGGTCTGATTTATTGTTGATTTCTCAAGGAATAAGGATAGAGTCAGTCCATTTTCTGTAGATGCTGCCTAGGATCATTTCATGTGCAATTCCACATTTAAGACTGCTTTTGGTGCACAAATCATCACAATATTCTACACTCTGAATTATCTCAATATGTCATTGGTTTCTTTTTCTATTTTATATATACAGAACATATGATTTCCAAAAGATTATTAGAATTAGCTGTAAAACATCTTAGTAATCTTTACAGTATTTTATACCCCAAAATCTAGCAGTTATTTATTTGTTATAATTACAATTTTCTCTCCTTAAAAGTAAGTCGACTTCTTATTTTTTCTTCCATGTTTAGGAAGAAAACTGCTTATCATATCCTTCATTAAAAACCATGGCTTCGTTGAAAATGGTTCCGTTGCTTGAATATTTAATAAACATGTTATGATCTCTTACGTGTCATGCTACACATAAGGAGTACGTAAAACACAGACCTTTTCTTCAAGGAATTTACAATCTGCAATAGAAATAGGCATGCAAAAATACATTCAATGCAAGGTGGTAAATTCATTAAAATAAATGTGAATAGAGTGCTTAGGGACAGAGAAATCATCTTAGAATCCTGCTCCTCCAAATGCTTCCCTATTGTCTCCTTCCCACTATAGTGGGATTTCTCAATCAATTGTCTCTACTCGCCTTTCCCATTTTCTCTCTTCCTATTCTCTCTGTAATGCAGCTCAATTGATGGTTTCTGTTTTTTATTATTTAAAAAATATCTCAAAATTACAAGAAAGTTGAAGAACAGTACAAGAATTATTTTTCTGAAATATTTGAGATTAAGATGCTGACATATTAACCCATTATCCCTGAATATAGTAGTACATTGTTGCCCGCAACAGCAAAGGGCAAGAAGGCTACTTGGTTGTTTAAGTAATCAAAGTTTATTGATAAAGGGAAACAGAACAAGGAGTAGGGAGGGAGAAAGGAGGAACAACAAATTGGTATTTATAACATCCATATCACAATCAGCCAGGGAAGTCCCAATGGTTTGTACAGCGGGTGGGAGTGCCGATTCTCCGGGTCCGAGGCAAAGCGTCCTTTCCTCAGTGAGACTTCCAATTATTCTATGCCTGTGACTCCCTTTTATCCTAAGGTTTCTCTGGGTTTCGACTCAGGGTTTCAGACATTTGTATATTTTGGGTTATTTCTTCTTGCTCCCACGGATGTGGTGTTTTTACCTTTTTTGTTCCCACGGATAGGATGTTTCTAAAGTCCTGTCAGGTGCCCGTCGGGGTGGCCAGCAAGGAACATGACACAGGACGTATTTTTTGTAACTTGTGCCTTCGAGTCAAGGCCGAAGTGGCCATCTTTGGCCCTGAGCCCAGACACATTCCTTTGTGTGGGGCCCTGGCTCAGTGTCCTTGGAAGGTTGGGGGGTGAATGACCTCTGTACATGCATTCACTACAAAAAAACACATTCTCCTACATAACCACAATACAACCATCAAAATCGGGAAATTAACATTGACACATCACTACCGTATTAGTCTCAGATGCCATTCAAGTTGTGACAATTGTCCCAAAAACGTCCTTTATAGATAAATCCAGTCCAGAATCATATGTTGCATTTAGTTGTCATGACTCTTAGATCGCCTTCTTTGATCTGCAATAGTTCTTCAATCTTGCCTTGGCTTTCATGATCTTAACTCTGTTGCACACTACAGTCTACTTATTTTGTAGATTGCTTTCAATTTGGGTCTGTCTAATGTTTCCTCATGATTGCATTCAGGTGATTCAGTGATCATCTCATTACATCTTACCATGTGATACATCATTGCCATTTGTTCCATTATTGATGCAGTTAACTTTAATCATTTGGATTAAGGTGGTATCTGCCAGGTTTCTCTACTGTAAAAATACAAAATTTCCTTTTGCAAGTAATAGTCATTTTGTGAGTAGATACTTTGAGACTGTGTAAATATCCTGTTTCTTATGAAGCTTTCATTGTTTGCATTTACTTATTTGTATCTGTATGGACTCGTGAATCCTTACGTTATTCAGTGGGATATGATACAATACATATGTCAATTTCAATGCTCAAGTTGTCCCATGTTTAGACAGTGGAGGCCCCATAAAGCTGGATTCTGTGTCACATTCACATGTCTTCATAATTCTTTGAGCATCTTCTTGCTTTCTGACGTGAGATGTCCCAGGCTTATTTTTGTACTTCCCTCCCTGGGCCCTGGACTCATCCATTCCTCCAAGGAAATTTGGTTCCTTACGTGATGAATGACATTGAGGAACAAAGATTCAGTACTAAGCATATTCATGTTATTTGGGTGTTACTACTCCTAGACCCTCCCTCTCCCTCTCAGTGGACAGAGGCAGGGAATAGATATCTATCAGAAGAACGGCTAAGGTAGATTACAGACAGACAGAAAGATAGAGAGAGAGATAGAGAGACATACACATACACATTTATTTCTATATCTATGCATATATATTTATGCACACATATGTATGCACACACATACATAGATAAAATGAGATTACACTGATAAATTCAATTCTAACCCAAGACCCTAGAGTTCATTCTAGTTTTCTCTCTTCCCATATTTTCAATTCCCTTCTTTGAAAGGGAGAAACCGGGCTCCCCTTATCCTCATTGTATGTACTTTTTTGGTTGATTCTCTTACACCTAACCAATTTCCAGTTGTCATGACACCCCTGCCCCCAAGGGCACCTCTTCTTCATGCTCAGGTCCTGACATCTGTGCCAGGCTACTCCCTCCATGAATGCGTCCCTCCACTCAAGCTCGCGCACTCCAACATTTTTGTGCCTGCCACACCATCGCAACTCCCTTACCATGGTCACCAATGATTTCCGTGAGGTTAAAAGCAAATGGCAAATTCTGCTTTCATCTTATTTGCACCATCAACAGCATTGATAGAGCTGATCATTCCCTCCTCCTTGAAACAGATTTGTCATTTGGCTGCCAGTACATCAAACTCTCTTAATTTTCCTCTTACCCCTCAGGCTGGTTTTCTCAGTCTCCTTTGCTAGACTCTCTTCTTTTGTTGGACCCATAAATATTGAATTGTCCCAGGATTCATTTCTTTTACCTCTTCTCCTTTCTGCATAAAACTACTCCCTTGATAATATCATCTAATCTCAATGCTTTAAATGCCATCATTGGGTTGATTACTCCCAAATGATTATCTCTTAACTCAGACTTCTAATCTAGACCCCTACATCCATCTTTCTATTCAGCATCTCTTCTTGGAAGTCTATTAGGCATTTCATACACAAATGTTCCATAACAGAGCTCTGCTCTTATGCCCAAAACCTGCTCATTCCACAGCCTTCCCCACCTTGGAGCACTGCAACTCCGTTCTTCCGGTTGCTCAGCCCAAAATCCTTGGAGTCTTCATTGGCTCCTCTCTTTCCCTCATTATTCTCATCCATCCCATCAAATCCAAAGGTCCTACTTCCAAAATATATTCAGAATCCACTCACTGCTCCCCACCTCTTTTGCTACAACCTTGGCCTAAACCACCACCTCTCCCCTAGATTTTTGCAGTGGTCTCCTAACCACCCTCCCTAATTTGGTATGTGTTTCCCTTTAGTATATGCTCAAGACAGTGGCCCAAGGATTGTTGCTAAAACAAAGGCAGCTCATGTCACTCCTTTGCAAAAAGACCTGAAATGAGTCTTACCCTGAATAAAAGTTACGGTTCTACAAAGCGCTACCCAATCTGGCCTGTTGTTATGTTTGGCTTATTTCCTATTAGCATGGCCCCCGTGCTCTCTGTTCTAGCAGCACTGCCCTTCTCAAACAATCCAGGTGCTTATTTTCCTTAAAGTCTTTGCATTTTCTATTCCCTCTCCTTGATGTTTTGCCTACAGACACCTGCCGTCTCCTTCAGATATTTCCTCAAATGTCATTTTACCAAAACCCCTCTTAGCTACCTATCTAAAATTATTGACTCTAATCCTTGCTAACCCCCTTTCCTGATTATTATTCTTATCCACGCCTAACATATTGCATGTTTTCTTTTTTATTAATATATAAACTCCATGGGAGGGGGTTCTGTTTTGTTTCCTTTCTCTGTTTTGTTTACTGCTGCTCCACCATCCCCCAGAACAGTAACTAGTAACTATGACGTTCCCATTTAATCATTATTGAATGAAGCATCATCTAAACTAGTTTGTGAAGGATTAATAGGAATTAGCAAAGTCCAGCAATGGTAGAGAATAGGGAATAAGTGAGCTATAGAAAGAGAGAAAAATACAAGAAATAAGAAAATGGAAAGATACTTAAAAGTTACCCCAAGCCTTCCACCTATGCTGATCAATCCCATTTTTTAAATTTTTCTTCCTTTTAATGTGTTGAATTTAAAAATCATCCTTCTCACTTTTTCTTAGATCATTTCCAGTTTTTTAAATTTCTTTAAATTGTAATGATAAGTTGCATATCACTAAATCCAACTACGCCTAAAGGAAGATAATAAAAATGGTGGACATTGGGTTTCTGTTTACAGTTTCAAGGAGTAAGTCAACGCCCTGCCAAGAGATGTAAACTCACTCCTGACCCCAAGTCAAGAAAGGTCATCAATCAAGGCCTCGACATGTAGACGGGGATATAGGAAGCCATTTCTGCGTTTAGTTCAAAACTGAACCTCATGCCAGTACTTGATTGACATCTTAAAGATCCTGAGCAGGAATGTGTAAGCGGAAAGAGAGTCCTACCATATGAACAAAACAGAGGTAAAACGTCCACTTACACTAAGCACGAGTTACTCCCACTAAAGTCATCAACATGGGTAGAATATTCCATTAAATAATTAGTGGATTATTTACTCATTTTACATTCTTCAAAGACATACATGCTTTTCCACAAGACCCTATCTTCCAGCCTTTCTGTGTCCTCTTAGACTTTTTGCCAGCTCCGACAGTACTGAGCAAAATTTACTAAAAGTATGTTTCATAAACTAAACGAAGAAGAGTCATTTTAGGCCAAAGCAAAAATGTGAATCTCTTTAACCTCCTTTAGAGAACTGTATCATGGACTCTAATGGGAACTGCTTTATCTTTGAAGGCGTTCTGGAATTGAGAGTAACGTCTTCAGAGTGACCCTTGTTTAAAGGTGGTGCTCTCTGCCCTTAAAGCTGTGGAGATAGTAATTGTCTAAGCAGTTTTTTCCTCAATCAGTAATGGAGAAGCACACACATTTAATTTGGTTTAGACAAAAAGAAATGACACTAGTAAACAGGCATTCTTTCCAGGTAAGGATTATATCAGCCCGAAAAACAGAAGTAGCTAGTTACATGTGAAATGCAGAAAATGCAGCAGTTTCTTATCTTTTACCTCCTTCACAACAAAAAAACTGGGACCGTGTCATCAATTTGGGCAATGTATCTCTATGTTTTTATTATCATCTGAAGAACCCTGTCCTAGCACTTGGGTTACCAGTTTCAAGTGGGCTGTTGAAAATCATATTCATTGTCTTTTTATAATCCATATTCATTCAGTCCAATCCATTTTCCCGCAGGTAAGCAGCAGCTGTCCAAAAAAAATCTCTGTGGGCCAGCCCAGTGGTGTAGTGGTTAAGTTCATACCCTCTGTTTTGGCAGCCTGAGGTTCACAGCTTTGGATCCGGTGCGCAAACCTACACACCGCTCATCAAGTCATGCTGTGGCAGCATCCCACACATAAAATAGAGGAAGCTTGCCACAGATACCAGCTCGGGGTCAATCTCCCTCACCAAAAAAAACAAAAAACCATAAACCTCAAAATTTGGTGGAGCTGTGTATTTACAACAGTTCATCTCTTTTTGCAAAGCCCGCAATACACTTCTCCAAAGGGTAACAAACCTCAGAAGTGTGAGGTCCTGGAGAAAAACACTGAGTGGGAAAGACATTTGCATGTTGATTTTACTTGTTAAAAAGAAAAATAATCAGTTTTATAACTGTTTTCAGGATATCCTTATAAACAGAAAATCAAGAATGAAGGTGGATATTTAAAGGCTGAAAATTTAAAAGTAAGGGTGAAAATTACTAGGCTTCTAATATTAAAAAATCAGCATAATATCCAATGACTCACATAACATTTGTTGTTCGGGATATTTGACTGGGGCTTTACACCTCCTAATACTCGTATCAATGGATGTTTGTAAATTAGTAAAACTTCCCTCCCAGGTATGTATCATTAGCTAGTAGATTACCTCTACCTTCTACCAATTCGCCTTTGAGTTATAAGGCTTAAACACTCAATTTAAGTGGAGATTTCAGGCCGTATGAGACTTCCTTCTTGCATAGGTCATAGGGACGAAGGCATATAGGATTAGCCAGGTCTTTATTGTTACTGAGATCTCAGCTTATATATTGCCACCTCAGAGAGCTCTTTAATGCCCAAGTGGGCCTAAATAATCACCCAATAGCTTTCTATCATATTATCCTACTTTATTTCTTTGGATACTACTTTTCTCTCAATATATTTCTTGTTTGTTTAGGTTTTCTCCTCTTCCATCCATGCCTTAACATACACGTGTGCACGCACGCTCACGCACACACACATGCAATAATACCAGCTCTGATCAGTTGACTGCATGAGTCCTAGCATCCAGCACAAAGCCCTTTTGATTCAAAGATGTTTCTTTTTGAATCTCTAACACAGCTTTTTCTATGATCTATGATTTTTTTCCCCATCCATTTGCTCTGTTTTCATCTGAAACTCCTACTTGGGGGATGTTGGATCTGTCTGTGGACATGTTTCTATTCACTCTAGACCAGGCCCAGTCATTGTGGGGAAAGAGGAGATATGCAATACAACTCATTTTCTTGGCACAGGGACTCCCTTTCATCCTGGTTGCATCAGCCCATTCTTGTGGCCTGGAGCCCACACTCTGTGCTCCAAACTAAGGTTAAATGTCTCCACTGCCTGATGGCTAAGGGTAGGAAAGAGTATGAGAAGCTGACCCCAACTGTCACTCCGAGTACTGTCTGCCTAGTCATGGCCCTGGTAGTTGCACCCCGACGTCCTCCAGTCTGCAGAGCCCATCAACTCTATCCTTACAGCATGCATGACTCAGCGATCTCCTCCACCATAGCTTTTGTCTCTCATGTGTATTTTGGGCTGTTGTGTCTTTTGCCAATCTGACCTCATCTCCTTTCTTCCTTCATAGATTCCTCCAGTAAATGTCCTAATAATCGTCTTTTTTTATATACCTTGCAGTAGTAACATTTTTGATGCCACTGCTATGTCTGAGCAAGTTTAGATTGTAAATCCCTTTCTGTAGCAGAACACAGCAAAGACCTGATCAACTGACTGGAAGAAGTGCATATAGGTGCTGCCTAAGTACCTCATTCATAATGCACTTGAGATCTTCTCAAAATTTCACTTCCCCATTAGGTTTCCACACCATTCAGAATCAGTGTCCAAGTCATTTATACCATTAGACCAGCTAGATGACAGCAACTTGTCAACAGATTTCTCCAGGATTTCTCTGAGGAACTGGAGACTTACAAGTCATTCCATCTGAATCCAGCCATTACACCAATTGACCTGAAAGCCAGAAAGGTTCTATTTCTCTAAGGAGAATAAGGATGCTTGAGCATCCAATCAAACAAATTACATTTACCTCCCCAGAGGCTGCACCACTTCTGCTCTAACCAGAGTTCAGAAGGGATATATATTTTAATGGACAAGCTTAACACAGGATACTGCAAAGGAGCAGAAAACAAAATGAATAAAATTGAAATATAATTGAACCAAGGAGCCACGTACGCATCAAAACTCCATCTTATTTGACATAACATTTTATACAAACTTGAATCCAAGCACTGTATTTAAAACTAGATATTAATGGAATTAAGGGGGAATTGATAAGGAATTCCAGTTTTATTTCAATTTTTCATTAATGATCTGCAAGGAAGAGTTTGTTAATAAAATGTGCAGATGACTCTAAATTGATAGGTATTGCAAAAATCACCAGGAAAAAAAACCAAAAGAAAATGTAGGAGGTTAAATATCAGGCAGAAATTGTGTGTGAGATTCACTCTATTTAAATGGAAGGTCATCCAGAACACACATTTTAAATAACATCTCTTTCTAAGTAGCTCAAAATGTGTATGAGTGTTACTATCACTACCTTGTATTTACTAGGGGGCAACACTCTGCCAGACACCAGCCAGAATACAGAGCTGGAATGATGAGAAAGCAGAGATCAGAAATGCCAAATGCAGAAGAAAAAAGTTAGGGGATGTGAGAGAAAGCCAGTGTTTGTGTGTTTTTTCATTCATATGAAAAGCTAAGAAAATGTGTATTATTTTGAAGGAAATCCCAGTTATCCTCTGGGCTGTAACAGAGTTCAAAAAGGCTAAACGTCAGCACATCTGTGGGCAGAAAAGAATATCACTGAATTCAGCATGAGACAAAATATGAGGCAAAGAATAGAATCACTAGTTTAGTCAGGTTTATTTTCAGTGTTTTCTGTGTGTGTGTGTGTGTGTGAGGAAGATTGGCCCTGAGCTAACATCTGTTGCCAACATTCCTCATTTTGCTAGAGGAAGATTGTCACTGTGCCAACATCTGTGCCAATCTGCCTCTATTTTACACGGGACGCTGCCACAGCGTGGCTTGACAAGTGGTACCAGGTCTGCACCCAGGATCTGAACTCGCAAACCCTGGGCCGCCAAATTCAAATACGCAAACTTAACCACTATGCCACCAGGCCAACCCCTAGTCAGTTTTTTTTTTAACCAGTTGGAGAAAAGAGAGCACTGAGCTATACAACCGTCCTCACTTGAAGAGACCACAAAACGATCACTAATTATGGGAAACAGAATTTTGTTCAGGAAACAGAAAGAGAGAATTTATATAGAATTTAGTAAAATTGTAAAAGTTCATTTATCTTTTAAAAAATATCTAAAGCTTTCATTCCATCACATATCCATCCCATTTTTCTCAATATCACCATTCTTTACCAAACTCACTCATTTCCATTTGTGTACATATTTATTTATATTAAACTTCCATCATGCCACAGACATTTTGCTATGTTCTTGACACAAACAAATGAAGAAAAAAGTATTTGCCATCAATAAATTCAAAATCTACCTGTATGTATCTAATGAAATCTACCATATAAAAAAATATCATATGACCAAGATGAAAAAAAAAAATGCTATGGGAGCAGATAGGAGAAAAGGGGAGAAGATGTTAGAGTGCCTTTTACAAAGGAATTTGCATTTCTGCTGGTCATTGAAATGTGTATACAAAGAACTGGGGGTCAAGAGGGAGAGGAAGAAAGGAACAAGGCAGAAGATACTGAATGAAGGAAGCAGGAAGAGCTTGGATGAGACTATCATCTACACAGTTTTCGTAGACTCAGAAACCAGCATAGTTCAAGCTCAAAGTACCTAGGACAATGAGGCTGCCAGCGTGGAGTTGAACAAATTCTGAAGGGTCTTGAAAGCTCTGCTAAGAGAAGGAGAATTCATCCTCTAGAGTGTAAGCAATGGTAACTACATAGTTTATTTAAACAGAGGAAGTACATAATCACATTTGTATTTTAGAAAGAAAACAGTTTTCACTATGGAGGCTGTTGTGGAGACAGAAGTAACTGAAAATATAGGGGGTAGGGGGGTAGGAAGTGAACCATTAGAAATGGGTTGCAATATACAAAGTAAAAGTTAATGAAGTCTCCTCTTTCTCACTCCTACTTGTAAGCCATGTTGTGAAGAACTTTGTTCAAAACTTTAGGGTCATCTTTACCACTCCTCTAATCTCTGAATTAGTAATCGAATTCTCTCAGTTTCCTGTTAATCTGCCTCATCAACTTGTGTTTTCCTTTAGTTTTCTCCTGCTACATATTCAATCCATTAATCCTCATCTGTATTGTAGGAGCCCTCAAATTGATAGTCTTATTTTCCAAATCTCCTTATTCCATTACTGGATGATATCATTCATTCACTCACTCATTTATTCATTCAAAAAATATTTATTGAGAATTGGGCACACCCAGACATGACTCCAAGCCCTGAAGGGGACAACGGTAAATATGGCAAAGCCCTTGGCTAAAGTTCTATAGTTTAGTGGGGGATACAAATAAAGAACATGGAGTTAATTGTGATGATTTCACAAAAGGACTGAGCTCATCTCATTCAGATTTTGAGATAAGAAAAGGTTTCCTGAAGAATTTGATGCCAAATGAGTTAAAGGAGAAGAAGGATTAGATTGAACATACAGTAGGGGGAGACTTCTCTTGGGAGAGCGAAGAAGGCGTGCCGTTATACAGATGTAAGAAAGACTGAGGCCCTGGAAGAAGAGATAGTTCAGCATTAGTGGAATGAAAGATACATGGGGAGGCCTTACAGGACATGAGGCTGTGCAGTTGCCAGGGCTAATCATTGAAGGTCTTTGTTCTAAGCTAAGGAATCTTAAAACTTAGAAGAATAATGATATTTTGAGTTTTGAAAGGTCATTGACAGCACTGTGACAATATACATTTAGGAATTAGAGATTTTGTCATCAAGAGTATAGAAATGGTACTACTAGGAGTCGTGGTTGTGAATGAGGTCTCCCAGAGAGAGTGTGAGAAATGAAAAGTGCATACTATTCAGCAAAAAGCCATGAAAATACCAAAATAAAGAGCTGGAGTGGAGGAAGAGAAGTTCTTGAAAAAGAGGTTTGAGGTGACTGGAGTAAGTTGATGAATGAATGTTCATTAGAGTATATACAACTTTATGCACAACTTGTTATAAAAGGAATAGATTTATCTTACAGGATGGAAGCCTTAAAAAAACAAATAATTAAGACAAACTCAAAGACATAGCTGAAATCAACAATTACTGATTAAAAAGATGATCTGGGGCTGGCCCCATGGCATAGTGGTTAAGTTCACATGCTCCGTTTCCATGGTCCAGGATTCATGGATTTGGATCCTGGGCATGGACCTAGCACCTCTCATCAAACAATGCCGTGGCAGCATCCCACACAAAATAGAGGAAGATTGGCACAGACATTAGCTCAGCCTCAATCTTCCTCAAGCAAAAAGAGGAAGACTGGCAACTGTTGTTAGTTCAGGGCCAATCTTCCTCAGAAACAAAACAAAATAGAAGACTATCTGAAAGTTCAGCTAAGAAAAGCTTACGATATTCCCATAAAAACAAATAAAGATTAATTAACACCATGATATACGCTAATGATCCTGGGATTTTAAGAATAAAGAGAGAAACCCATAAGAATCCTACACACACACCTACCATACACACACAAATAGGACACCCACAGTGGAAAATAATTCTGAAGTTTGTCTCAGATTTCTCTTCAGAAACACGATGTGGTTATTAAAAGCTCAGAAATGAAAGAGGATATGAAAAGAATTTCATTCTCATCCAAGTCTTTGTTCATGGGTACAAGCATTAGAATATATTCTCAACTACGCCAGGATTCAGAAGGTACATCACCAGCCATGTTCCCTTTCAGAAAATGGAAATACTCTCACCAAATAGAAGCAGGCTCAATAAGAATTAAGAAATTGGACAAGTATGTTCTCAAAGGATGCTGAGTAAGATTTGAATCCTTTTAAACACAATACTTTTAAATAACAGTTGTGAAATGTTACACTGCTTGAAATAAAAGTAACATCATTTTAATGGAATGATTTTGCTATAATATGGTGGCATAAGAATCTTTATTTGTTCTAACAAAAACTAGAAGAGAAAGAACTCTAAAAGCAGAGGTACAAGAACTCCCTTATTTTCCTATGGGAGTTAATATATAGTTCGTGTCTGAAATTTATGACTTGAGAAATACTAGCTTAAATTATTTTTACATATCAATTTTTAAAGTAATCACTAGTATAAATAAAACCAAGTTTAATCTTTTCCAAATTCCCAGAAGGAGACCATTACTAACACATTAAGATTTCTTAGTAATCAATAAAATGCAAATCTCTTAGTTTTAAAAAAAGAAAGCAATGTACAAGTATTACTCAGAAGAAAAAAAATACAGATGGCTAGCCAATAACCCTAGATAAAGTAAGAGACTTACAAGTTAGGGTAAGAAATGCAAAATGAAACAAGAATGCATTAATATTCTTTTGGCTGTCAAATTGGGGAAAATAAAAAAGATAATTCCCTGTATTGACAAGAATTTGAAGAAAAGGCATTATGATTTTTGGGTAGGAGTCTACATTAGTCAGACATTTTCTGAAGACAATTGTTAATATGTACCAAAAATAAAATTATGAACACACTTTGAGTAAAAAACTGAACCTACGAAATTTACCCTAAGGCTGCACTGAGGGACCAGCTCCAGTTGGAAATCATTAATTTATAATGGCCTCAGTCTACACACTTGTTTGTTTTTCCTCAGTGTTATTCTCCAGTCTATACACAGGCACTAGCAAGGCAGTCAAGTGAACGATTTGCGAATGGGTGCTTGGAGGGAAAAGATGTAAAACAAATGGTTGGGGCTAGCCTGGTGGCATAGTAGTTAGGTTCATGTACTCCTCTTTGGCGCCTGGGGTTCCTAGGTTTGGATCCCAAGCCCAGACCTACACACTGCTCATCAAGCCATGCTGTGCCAGTGTCCCACATAGAAAACAGAGGAAGATTGGCACAGATGTTAGCTCAGGGACAATTTTTCTCACCAAAATAATAATAATAATAAAATGTTGTCCAAATATAGAAGATGAAAGTAAAGAAAGGAAGGACAGAGAAATAACTGTATAAGGATATGAGACAAGACACATAACTGAAGAGGTATAAATGATAACAAAGGATGGCAGGGCTATTGAAGCCTGTGGGATTAACTGCTCTAAATTCAACTGCAATTTGGGGGTGAAAGTGTCTCTGTACTGGCACAGATAGAGTCAAACTACCTCTTGTTTTAAAAATAAATAAACAAAGGGTTATTTTAATCAGATCCTTTCTTTGCTTAAAACTTCCATTTGTTTTCTTTTGATTATTGAGCAGTATTCTCAACTTCATTCATGTTTCTATCATCTGACACTAAACTTCCTGCAGGTTTTCACCTTATTATGTTCTTGCACAAAACCTATTCAAGGCAAACTTGACTAGCACCCTTTCCCAATATTATATTAATATTTGAACCTTTGCGTCTTTCCACATCCCTGCCCCCAAACTGGAATTCTTCTCTCCCCATTTCTGTCTCTTGAAAACTTTCTGATTCCTCAGGTTAAAATCTTTATAATTCACGAAGCTTCACCACAATCAAAAGAGATCATGACTTGCTCTCAACAACCATGACCACTCATATTTATTATTCTATAAATGTTATAATCACCAGTGTTTATCTATCCACTCTTCCATGAAGTTCCCTTGAACCAAGATTCTATTAAGCTAACTTTGTCACTTCCAAAGCCTCTACACAGTGTCTTGTACATAGTATTCAATTTGAAAAATAAATTAAATTGTACAGCAATTGTAAAGACAGAAACAGTGAATAGAATAGAAGCCATCAAAAAGAATAGTAACTCCTGACATTGTTTATTCTATTTCAGCTTTCTAGGGAGAGCTCAAACACTAACTCCACCATATAGTTTCCCAGACTCTGAGAATTTTTATCATCGAACAACTTGAAAATCCTGACAGGTCACGAAGACGTTTTGAAGCAAAATAAGAGGAATTGCTTTTAAGAACACAGTTTAATTACTTTGCACAAAGGAGAAAACAATACAAGTTAAGAAGGATCTAGAATGTGTAAACTTTATACTTCTGTGAATGTAATAAGATATAATTTGGAAAAGGCAAAAATAAAAAAAATAAGTTGAATATCAGAAATACTTAGGAAACTAACATCAATTTGATAAAGAGATTGGTTACAGGGAAAATGTAATCACTTACAATACCTAAATTTGGTTTTCTTAAGCTATAGAGTAACAGACTTAAATGACAATAACATTCTGGCCATCAAAATAAACTATGGAATCCATTTTTAACAATTTAGTTTTATTTTTCCATTTCACAATTTAATGTGATGCAACTGACCTGATGAAAAAAGTCTTCAATATAGATCAAATTTTTCCACATGGGATATTCCATGCAAGTTCAACTATCCAAGACCAATATTGTGGGATTTAGACAATATTGTTCAGATGCTGAACATGTTATAATGATTAGACAAGAAGACTTTGGGTATAAAAGTTGTTTTAGGGAATGATGTCAACATTCATGACTTTGCTCCCCATTACAAGAAGAACAACTAAGATGTATTCAAGAGCAAGACACCGCTTTGAGAATCCTAGACCATGAGGATGAAACTAAAGTCACCCCTTACTGAACTTCAGAAACAAAGACAGTCTCTGCCTGACCAGGGAACCTAACCAGAGCACACAGGAAGTTGTATAGCCCGTTCAATAGCCTTACCTACAGTGGCACTTGAATAAAGAGCACAGACTGTGGCTTTACTTATTCACAAAGTGGAAACAGTGGCCTCACCTGACCAGGGAATTCAGTGCACACTCAGGCCTGACTCAGGCATCCAAAAAATGAGCCGTACAGGCCGCATTACCTAGCCTGCTGCCCTGGCAGGGCAGGGAAGCTAATTCATCATCTGCATCTACTACTGAAGATAGTACCCAATCCAGAACATGTAGGAAGCCAGACCAGAGAATTCAGGCAATTGTGGAGCCTATCCTTCAGCCTCACTTGGACAGGGAACCAAGCCAGCAGTCCTATCCAACTGTTCTCAGCCAGTGGCACATCCCAAAATCCCCATCCTTAGAGCTTGAACAGTTGCCTCACCCAAAAATAGACCATAATAGCAGGGCCCACTTGCCCAAAGATATTACCAGAAGACATACCCAGAAACCCAAACCGAGCTGACTGGTGAAGAAATGTCTTCATTAAAGCAAACACATAAATTCTGCAAGAGGAGCCCCATTACTCAAATGAGCAGATACCAATGTAAAGAATGAAGGATAATGACAAAGCAGGTAAATATGACACCACCAAAGGAAAGTAACAAAGTTCTAATAATTGACCCTAAAGAAATGGAGATCTATGAACTGTCAGACAAAGAATTCAGAATCATCCTCTTAAGGAAGTTTAGTGAACTACAAGAAAACACAGACAGATAACTAAACAAAGTTATAAAACAATGCATGAACAAAATGAGAAGTTTGACAAGGAAATAGCAACCATCAACTAAAACCAAACAAAAATTCTAAAGTTGAAAAATACAGTAACTGAGGCAAAGAATTCAATAGAGAGTTTCAAAAGTAGACTTGATCAGGCAGAACAAAGAATCAGTGACTTGGAAGACAGGACACTGGAAATTATCCAGAGGAGCCAAAAGAAAAAAGAATGGTACCAGCACCTGTGGCCTAGTGGTTAAGTTTGGTGTACTCAGTTTGAGCAGCCTGGGTTCAGTTCCTGGGTGCAGACCCACACCACTCGTCTGTTAGTGGCCATGCTGTGATGGTAGCTCACATAAAAATTTTTTTTTTTTAAAAAGAGGAAGATTGGCAACAGATGTTAGCTCAGGGTAAATCTACCTCAGCAAAAACAAAAGAAAGGATGAAAAAGAGTGAAGAAAGCCTACGGGAACCATGAGGATGAAAAGAAACAATATTCACATTATGGGAATTCCAGAAGGAAGACAGAAAGAGAAAAGGACAGAATGAATATTTAAAGCAATAATAGCTGAAAACTTCCTGAATCTGGGGAAAGAAATGGAAATCCAGATCACAGAAGCCCAAATGAACTGAAATAGGTTAAACCCAAGTAGGGATACACCGAGGCATGTTAAAATTAAATTGCCAAAAGTAAAGACAAAGAAAGAATTTTAAGGGCAGCAAGAGAAAGGAGAGAAGTTACATACAACGGAATTCCCATCAACAGACTTCTCAGGCCAGGAGAGAATGGGATGACATGTTGAAAGAAAATAACTGTCAACCAAGAATTCAATACCCAGCAAAACTGTTCTTCAAAAATAAAAGAGGGATAAAGACTTTCCTGAACAAACAAAAGCTGAGGGAGTTCATTACCACCAGGCCTACCTTAGAAGAAATGCTAAATGAAGTTCTTTGAATGGAAGTATAAGAATGCTATTTAACATCATAAAAAAACAAAAAGTTAGCACAAATCTCACTGGTAATGGTAAATGTGCAATCACAGATTCTGCAATACGGCAATAGTGGTGCATAACTCACAACTCTAGCTTAGAAGTTTAAAAAAGTAGCAAAAATAACCATAAATACAATAATGTTATTAGTCATACAATATAAAAAACACATAACTTGTAACAGCAATGACCTAAAATGTCAGAGGGAAGGAGTAAAAGTGTAAAGCATGCAAATTCTATTGAAGTTAAGTTGTTGTCAGTTTAAAATAGGGTGTTAGAAGTTTAAGATATTTTATGTAATCTCATGGTAACCACAAGGGAAGATCTTGTGGTAATTACACAAAAGAACACAATATAGAAGTCAAAGAATACTGAAACCAAAAGACATCAAAACACACAAAAAAAGATAGCAACATAAAGAACAAGGAACAATGGATCTAGAAAACAACCAGAAAACAATTAACAGAATGGCAACAGTAAGTCCTTACCTATCAATATTTACTCTAAATGTGAATGGAGTGCATTCTCCAATCAAAAGATATAGAATGGTTAAATGGATACAAAAGCAAGATCCAACAATATGGTCCCTACAAGAGACTCACTTTAGCCTAAGGACATACATAGACAGAGAGTGAAGAGAGGGAGAAAGACATTTCAAGCAAATGGTAACCCCCAAAAAAGCAGAGATATCTATACTTATATCAGACAAAATAGACTTCAAACTAAAAATGACAAAAGGAGACAAAGAAGGTCGTTATATAATGATAAAGGGGTCAATACATCAATAAAATATAACTATTATAAATATTTTTACACCCAACATTGGAGCACCTAAATATAGAAAGCAAAAAACTAACAGAGCTAAAAGGAAAAATAAACAGTAAGACAAGGAAACTTGGAGCCTTTAATACCCTACTCTCAACAATGGATTGATCATCCAGACAGAGAATCAATAAAGAAACAGCAGATTTGAACAACACTATGGACCAAATGGACCTAACAGACATATACAGAACATGCTATCCAATAAGAGCAAATGACACATTCTTCTCAAGCATACATAGAACATTTCATAGGATAGACCATATGTTAGGGCACAAAAAATAGTCTTAGCAAATTCAAGAAGATTGAAATCATATCAAGTGTCTCTTCTGACCACAATGTCATGAAACTAGAAATCAATAACAAAACTAGAAAATTCACAAACATATAGAAATTAAATAGCACTCTCCTGAACAACCAATGGATCAAGGAAGAAATTAAAAAGAAAAGCAATGTTTCTTGAGAAAAATGAAAATAAAAACACAACATTCCAGAACTTACGAGATACAGCAAAAGCATTTCTAAGAGGGAAGTTTATAGCAATAAATGTCTACATTAAGAAACAAGAAAGATCTAAAATAATCTAACTTTATGTCTTAAGGAACTAGAACAAGAACAAACTGAGCCCAAAGTCAGCAAAAGAAAGGAAATAATAAACATTAGAGCAGAAATAAATGAAACAGAGAACAGAAAAACAGCAGAGAAGACTAACCAAACTAAGAGTTGGCTCTTTGAAAATGTAAACAAAATTGACAAACCCTTGGACTAATAAGAAAAAAAGGGAAAGGACCTAAATCAACAATATTGTAAATGAAAACGGAGACATTACAACTGATACCACAGAAATTCAAAGGATAACTAGCTACTATCAACAACTGATACCAACAAACTGGACAACCTAGAAGAAAGAAAAATTGTCAGAAACATACAATTTACCATGACTGAATCAGGACAAAATAAAAAACCTGACTAGACCAATTACCAGTAAGGAGATTGAATCAGTAATCAAAAATCTCCCAATGATAAAAAGCCCAGGACCAAGTTTCACTGGTGAATTTTACTAAACATTTAAAGAAGAATTAACACCAGTCCTTCCCAAATTCTTCCAAAAAATCAAAGAGGAGGGAACAGTCCCAAACTCACTTTATAGGGCCAGCATTATCCTGATACCAAAACTAGAAAATGACACTACTAGAAGAGAAAACTGCAGGTCAATATCCCTGATAAATATAGATGCAAGAATTCTCAATAAAATATTAGCAACTGAATTCAGCAGAACATTAAAAGGATGGTTCACCGTGATCAAGTGGGATTCACCCCTGGGATGCAAGGATGGTTCAACAAAGCAAATTATTCAATATGATACATCACATTAATAGAATGAAAGAAAAGTAGCATATGATCATCTCAATAGACGCAGAAAAACCGTTTGACAAAATTCAGTATTCATTCACGATAAAAATTCTTAACAAATTATGAATAGAAGGAACACATCTCAACATAATAAAAACCATATATAACAAGCCCATGGCTAACATCATACTTAATGGTGAAAAGATGAAAGCTTTTCCTCTAAGATCAGGAATAAGACAAAGGTGCCCATTCTCACCCCTTCTATTTAATCTACTTCTGAAAGTCATAGCTAGAGCAATTAGGCAAGAAAAAAATAAATAAAAGGTATCAGAATTGGAAAGGAAGACATAAAATTGTCTCTATTTGTGGACAATGTGATTTTATACATAGAAAATCCTAAAGACTCAACCAAAAAACTGTTAGATATAATCAATGAATTCACTGAAGTTGCAGGATACAAAATTAACATACAAAAATCAATAGTATTTCTATACACTAACAACAGAATTTCTGAAAAAGAAATAAAGAAATTGATCCCAGTTACAATAGCATCAAAACCAATAAAATATTTAGGAATAAATTTAACTAAGAAGGTGAAAGAGCTCTACACTAAAAACTGCAAGACACTGATGAAAGAAATTGAAGAAGATGGGAAAGTGTTCATGAGTTGGAAGAATTAATACTGTTAAAATGTCAATACCATCAAAAGCCATCCAAAGATTTAATGAAATCTCTATCAAGATTTCAATGGTGTTTTTTTACAGAAGTAGGAAAAACACTCCCAAAATTTGTATGGAGCCACAAAACACCTTGAATAGGCAAAGCAATGCTGAGAAACAGAAACAAAGCAGGAGGTATCACACCTAATTTCAAGCTATGCTATAAAGCTATAGTCATCAAAACAGTATGATATTGGCGTAAAAACAGATAAATAGACCAATGGAACAGAATCAAGAGCCCAGAATTAAACTCAGGCATATATGGTCAACTAATATTTGACAAAGGAGCAAAGAATACTCAATGGAGAAAAGACAGTTTCTTCAATAAATAGTGCTGTGATAATTGGAAATTCATGTGTAAAATAATGAAGTTGGACCAATATCTTGCACCACCCACAAAAATTAACTCAAAATGGATTAGAGGGGCTGGACTCATGGCCTAGTGGTTAAGTTCAGTGCTCTCCGCTTTGACGGCTTGGGTTTGGTTCCTAGATGTGGATCTACACCACTAGTCAGCGGCCATGCTGTGGTGGCAACCCATATACAAAATAGAGGAAGACTGGCACAGATGTTAGCTCAGGGTGAATCTTCCACAGGAAAAAAAAAAAAAAAAAAGGATTAAAGACTTAAATGTAAGACATAAAACTCCTAGAAGAAAACATAGGAACAAAGCTCCAAAGCTCTTTGACATGGATCTTAGTAGTGATTTTTTTGTATATTACATCTAAAGCACAAGCAACAAAATAAAAAATCAACCAAGTGAGACTACATCAAACTAAAAAGCTACTGCAAAGCAGAGGAAACCATCACCAAAGTGAAAGACAACCTACAGAATGGGAAAAAATATTTACAAATCATCTATCTGATAAGGGGTTAATATTCAAAACATATAAAGAGCTCATACAACTCAATAACAAAAAAAAAAAACCACAAATAACTCAGTTGAAAAATAGGTAAAGGACCTGAATAGACATTTCTCCAAAGAAGATATACAAAGGCCAACAGGTACGTGAAAAGATGCTTGACATCACTAACCATCAGGGAAATGCAAATTAAAAGCACAGTGAGATATCAACTCACACCTGTTAGAATGGCCATCATCTAAAAGACAAGAAATAACAAATTCTGGCATGGATATGGGAAAAAGGGAACCCTTGTGCACTGTTGGTGAGGTAAATTGGTACAGCAACTACGTAAAACAGTATGGAAGATCCTCAAAAAATTAAAGATAGAATTACCATGTGATCCAGCCATTCCACTTCTGGGAATATATCCGAAGATAATGAAAACACTGACTGAAAAGATATCTGCATCCCCACGTAACAGCAGTTATTATTTACAACAGCCAAGACACGGACACAACCTGAGTGTCCATCAATGGATGAATGGATAAAGAAGTTGTGGTATATATGTACAATGGAATATCATTCAGCCATAAAAACAATGAAATTCTACCATTGGTGGCAACATGGATGGACCTGGAAGGCATTATGCTAAGTGAAGCAAGTCAGAGAAAGAGAAATACTGGATGATCTCACTTGCGTGTAAAACTAAAAACGAACAAACAAATTCATAGAAAAAGAGGTCAGACTTGTGGTTACCAGAGGCGGGGGGTGGTGCAAGGGGGAATTGGAGGAAGGCGCTCAAAAGGTACAAACTTCCGGTTGTGGGATAAATAAGTCCTAGGGATGTAATGTACAACAGGATGACTCTAGCTAACACCGCCGTATGGTGCATAGGAAAGCTGTTAAGAGAGGAGATCCTAAGATTTCTCATCACAAGGAGAAAATTTGTTGTCCCTTACTCTTTTCTTCTTTCTTTTCTTTTTATTGTATCTATTTGAGAAGATGGATGTTAGGTAAACGTATTGTGGTAATCATTTCACAGTATATGTAAATCAAACCATCACATTGTACTCTTTCATATTATACAACGATGGATGTCAATTATTTCTCAATAAGACTGGGAAAAGAGTTTTAATATAGTACACAGTTTCCAAAGTGTTTTAGAAATTAACGAGGTAGATATTGGCTGTGTAGTGACTTCAGTAGGCAAACACAGAAACGAAGTACTCAATAATATCCTTTACAGATTCTCAAACGTTAAAATCTATTTTAGAAGAACACTTCCAAAATGTGTCACAGGGTCTTTAATGCCCTGAACCACACGAGACAGAAATAAAGGATCTTATTTTAACATTTAACCTGAAAGGACATCTCCACCACCCACCCCCCCTTGTCTCTCTACTTCCCCCATTATTACTCTGTCTGAATTAGGGATGAGGCCAAATTCTAGTGTGGGAATTCGACTCAAATATCTCATTGAATCAGAGCAGGCTCTCCTGACCCCGTAACCCTCTCTTTTGTCCAAACCTCCTGAGAATCATGCATGTGTCACACAGTAACTAGCTTCCCCTTGAATAGCATTATTGGAAAGGTGAAGGAGTCCTTGCCCAGGACTGACTACATTCTGCCACAATCCAGTCACCTGGCTATTTAAGGTTAAAAGCAACCAACTTCTATCAATTTAACTCAGTGAGTTTAATTACAACGGTTATTCTCTTAAAACATGTCTAGCTTTCATGTAAGGCAAGAGTGTCCAAAAGGTGTCTCCAATTTGAGAAGTCAATGAAATAAGGAATAACACTTTTTCTATAAATGAAATGTTTCTATAAATGAACTTTTCTATAAACGAGTGTTTCCATACATGAAACTTCCTATCAATGTTTTCCCTTCTTGGGTGCTCACTTTAGAGCAATTCTTAAGGATCTCTTGCTTAAGGACTTTATCTTTCACTGGAAATCCACTAATTTTCTGTGTTTTGTTTATGCTGTTTTTCAGTCATTGCTGCCAGTAACCCACAAACTTTGTTGTTTTTGTAGTTTTATAGTTTTTTAAAAAAAATTCTTTTCCACTCTTTGTATTTGAATATTTTGACTTAAAAGAGAAATTGCAAATACACAAAGGAATTCCCAATGATTTAAGACTCAGAAGATGAATTTTTATTGTGAACATAGTGAACAAGAAAACATATTTTTAACATAAAAGCAGCTTTCTACACGTCATGAGGCATTTGCCCAGGGCCTTGTTCTCAGTCAGACCAAAATGCAAATGCCATGTTAACAGAGAGAGAAATCAAAGAATGACATTGGAGGACAAGCCAGCACTACAATTTATCTGCATGACACTCGACAGTCCAATGGCAACTTCTAAACTGCTGACAACACTTGCCGAAGCTCCTGGCAAGGAAACGCCTGCTGCTTTTTCTGTGAGGAAATTCCTGCCTTTTGTGACTTATTATGCAGGCCTTTACCTGCCTCTCAATAGGTGTTTTTCAAACAATCAAAGAGGTATTGAAACTACCATATTTCAAGCAAATCCGTTTTAATCTTATATGACAAATTTTCACAAAGCTATATCTAATTGTGGTACAAGGATAAGACTATAAAAAGTTGTTACAGAAGCAGAATAAAACAATTAAAAGAAACTAAGGGCCCCTCTCTTGAGTATCTAGTGTAAGTGAAAAGAAAAGGTTCATGGATGAAATCGACCAATTTATAATTGCATGCTTTAATATAAAAATCTATAAATCCCAAGTCTTTCTACTCTAGCAATTCCCACATACATAAGAATAATTTTGAGACTAAAAAGAAAAAAAGATGAAACAAAATCCTAGAATCCTGGGAATACAATCTAGCTAAGTTGTAAATAAGTAAACGCTACCGTTTATCTCCTTGTGTTTTGAAACTCAGCTATTATTGACAATGTAGGGAAATGACAAATTACTTTTTAAAGGAAGTAAAGAATTAGTCTTTCTGTAATAAAAGTGTTGGCCCAATTTGGCTCAACATACTTCTACCAATAAATTATAATTCTTCATATTCAACCACTTATATAGCATTTCTTCAAGGGATAAATCTACTAAACAGGATCTTTCTAATTATAATAAAACTTTTTTTTTTTTTTTGAGGAAGATCAGCTCTCAGCTAACTACTGCCAGTCCTCCTCTTTTTGCTGAGGAAGCCTGGCTCTGAGCTAACATCCGTGCCCATCTTCCTCTAGTTTATACGTGGGATGCCTACCACAGCATGGCTGCCAAGCAATGCCATGTCCGCAGTCGGGTTCGAACCAGCGAACCCCAGGCCACCGAGAAGCGGAACGTGCGAACTTAACCGCTGCGCCACCGGCCCGGCCCCCTATAATAAAACAATTTTTAAGCTCGAATCTTATCTTTAAGCAGGAGCAAATTCTTCATCTGATACTCATTAACTTCTTAGCCTGCTTTCTTTTCTCCACTTATATATTCTGCATTAATTTCTGAAAGAGATTTACATGCTGAAAAGATTTATAGCCAATAGAAAGTATGGTATTTCTAAATGCACTACTGTCTCACATTTTTATTTACAGAGAACAATTTTTCTCTACATCTTCCCTTCAGAACCATTGGAAATGATTTAGCTTTTATTTTAAAATATAGCCAAGCTTTTCCACTAATACTCAGGTATCAGGTGGACAAAATAATACTGACTTACATTTACATCTTGCTTCTCAACTGTCAGGACGTTTACTAGCTGTCAGTAAAAGAGAAAAATTATAAACTTGCCTGTCACTTTTAAAAAAGAGTAAGAAAGAGAAAGTATACCAGTAAATGCAGAGAAGATAATTCTGAAAAATATTTTACCTACTTCAGTACGAGTTTTTCTCTTCTGTGAAATGTATAACTACATAATTTGAATTGTTTGATGTCTTAAAAGCGCAGATTCTAGAAGAGATGGAAATGCATGAGTAAAACGTGTTTGCTTTGAAACCACTATTTCCAAACTAGGTTGAGGCTGATGCAAACACCACTGCCATTCACCTAGTCAAATAAAGTGATTCCAGAGATCTGCAGTCTTATTTGTATAGAATAGGAGACTTAGCCTTAGATTATTAGATCTATATGCCCCTTCAATTCCCCAACCAGAATCTTAATGAATTTTAACATAATCGAAAAGTTAAGAATATACTACTATAATGAAGAATGAACTCACACCATAATTCCACTTCTTCCGGAACATAAAACCCCAAGTCTTAATTATTTCCCCAGTCTAAATATTCAGAAGTGTCAATAATTTTTGTCTATTTTATAGTGTACTGGGTTATATGTGTATTATTGTTCAACGAAAACATTTTAGACTATCTTATTTAAATTATATTCATTTTAAGGAGCTAAATATTCTTGAAATGGGTAATTCTATACCCAAACTTTGAAGAGAACTGATGGAGCTAGATAACTAACAGAAGATAAAGGAATAATAGCACAGCAAATAAATGTGGATATATTTTTGTGGTCTCATAATTATACAATAAAATTTAAAGATTTTAAGTTTATTAGAGATGTTTATTAGAGACGCCCATCACTTGGGCATTTTCCTACTAGAGTATTACAATTACTCGTCAAAGAGACCCTTTAAAATTAATCATTACTCATCTGATTTAATAACATTAAAACCGGAAAGAGTGTAAGTTATTTTTATTAAAATAATGAAATTGAATCATTACAGCATTCTGTCCAGAGATAACAAGTGTACTGACGAGAACATCAGCTGTGAATATATTTAAATATAGATTTACACATGCAGTATGAGAGAAGGTAAAAACAGCATATGAAATAAACATTAGGCATCAACTCTAAGCTCACTGTCAAGAATACGCCCAAGCTTCTAACCACAGAGTTCAGCTGAAGGTAACTATCTGTCAAATGTAATCTGTGCAAGTGAATATGCTTAAGCTGGTGCTATGAATCAACCAAAATTGCTTTGGTCTTATTGACATTCAATTGCAAGAAGTTGCAGCTCATCCAGTCCAATAGACAGTCTGACAACACCAAGAGTGCTTTCAGTGACAGAAAGCTTTAAATATAGATGCAACTATCATCAAAATACACACGGAACTAAACTTTATGATCCTTTCAGCATCTTTTGAAATTGGTCAGTCAGTCATCAACTGGTCATAGACGCCCCAAGATCTCATCTCAACGCTCTAACGTCTGCCGACTTGCTCAGTTAACAAACCATTATTAATCTTTAAAAAAAATAATGAATATAGATTTGATTGACAGGTAAAGCCTTCCTGGATTAGTACGAGAGTTTCTGTTGCATTGTGCTTAACCCCACTTCTTCCTTTCACAGATCTGCCTTTTATCTTTTCTACCATTTGAGACTTGCCCCCAATACATCTTAATAAATAATAACCAGACATGCATGAAGAAATCCAGAGGGTCAATTTTAGACAATGCCTTGCAGATATTTTTTGACATGTATTGAGTTTGCATAAGCACTGCATTATACCAACAAGAGAACTAAGGTGAGTGAGGTTAAATGACTTGCTTAGAGTTGTTCCCCTTGGGCATTGTGACCTCTCTCAAGCAGGTTCTGCCAGTGCCCATATGCTTTTGTTCCAGGTCTTAATCCTATATTGAACAAACTTCCCATCCATTCCTTTTCTGTCGGTGTATATTTTCAACCAAGAAAAATACGTTGAGTTCCAAACTGCTCATGATGCTCTGCTCACTTCTGCTAAATATCCTCAATTGCTCCATGCCTCACCAGTCTCATCTGTACCTTCTTCATAGGGTAGTTCATAAAATGGTACATGTAAAACCCTTGACTCATTAGGAAGCCAATAGACATAGATGGGTAGATGGATATTTTAATTTTTAAAATCTTATGTAAATACTATCCTATCCCTCTAAGAACCTATAGTCTAAGAGAAATTGCACTGTTAAAGACAAGTCTTTACAGGACATAAGGACGAGTACATAACTTTTTACATTATTAAAAAAAACGAAAATCAGTTCAGAGTGTAGCAGTTTCCTGAATTCTCGTGCTAGTCCCTTCTTTAGCAACATCCTTCATGTTCTCTTAGAGAATTCTCTATTACTTCCCTCAAGACCTACACTGAACCATGAAGCTACATGAAAATAAATTGTGGTGCAGTGTCAACTTTTAAAAAAAGGAGGTGGGCAGACAAGTTATATACGCGTTAAGGATGTGCTATGGTTAGAACTATATAAAATATGCAAATAAGAGACTGGAGGGAATTGCATTAATATTATAGCAAAATTATTGTAGGGGGTTCGTTGCGTTTGTCCTTCTTTTTTCTCATTTATTTTCTAAGTATTCCAAAATATTGGTTCTATAACTTTTGTGATTTTTTTAAAAATTTCATTTTTTTCAGAAGTTATTTCCCCAAAATCTCTACCCAACCTCAAGCCTTGTTTCTTTTCTCCCATGTAAGCTTTCTTGAGGAGAGAGGCCATGGATTTACTATCTTCAGTAACCTCAAAAACTCTTAAAAAGTGTTGTGTGCACAGTAAATATCCATGGTCTTTTCATAAAGGTAAAATGCTTTAAGCAAGAGGATTTGACTCGTTTACTAGGAAAATGGTCATAGAAGTTTTTTGCAATTTATTACATGTAATTACAAAAGACACATTTGCCAATCTTGACTTTCACACGTGGTTCCTCACCCAGCATACTGCGGACTTGCCTGAGTCAGCCACTATTGTGTCACCAAGGAATATTGAACAAAAAAGACTCACCTGCATGTGGTAAAAAATAAACTTCCTTGACAACCTTATTTACATAGCTGTTAAAAATTTCTTATTTTCCAAATTTTGAAGTTGAAAATTTAATCAAAGTAGTTTCAAAAAATACTAAAAATAATATATAAAACATCAGTAAGAATTCAATAAGGTACATAAGTAAAACAACTTGCATTCTAGGGGCTTACAGTCAGAACACATTAAATAGGATTTAACCTCTTAAGGTTTCGTTGTTCCAGGTGTTTGAGATCACTGGTTATTTCCAGGTGGTTTTTATTTATTTCTAAAGTTAAAAAATCTTATGGTTTTTGATGTTTTCATTTTCTCATGTGGACAATGGCAATCACAAATATTTCTGATTCTGACCAAGATGGAGTAAGCCCACTCTCTCTGCTGATATGACAAAAAACTCTGGACAAAATACCAAATGCAACTACATAAGGATTCTGAAAAATGAACCAAAGCATACAGATTGTGGAGGAGAGTCAAAACCTGGAAAAGTGGAAACTTCTGATCTGTAAAAGATACTGCTGCAAGAATGAGGAGAGATGAGATACAGACTGAGAGAATATTTGCAAAACAAATATCTGACAAAGGCTTGTAAGCAGAATACGTAAAGAGCCATTGAAACTCCATAATAAGACAGCAAAGACCACATTTTTTTACCAAGGGAAGATTTGAACAAACACTTCACCAAAGCAACATGGAGGACAAATAAACACAGGAGAAGATCCTCAATGTCATCAGTCATCAGGGAAATGCAAATCAAAACCACGAGATACCAATAAATATCTATTAGAGGAATGGCTAAGGTAGATAATAGATAGATAGACAGATAAACAGATGATTGACTGATAAACAGACAGATAGATATATGATTGACAGACAGACAAATAGATAAATTGACCATATCAAGTAAGTGTTGGCAAGGATGCAAAGCAACTGTACTCTTACATTTTGCTGGCGGGAATGCAAAATGATGAAGCCACTTTGGAGAAAAGTTTGGCAATTTCTGATAAATTTAATCATATGCCTATCACATATGCCAGCATTCCTACTCTTAGATATTTATTCAGAAAACAGATCAGAGGTTGATAGGGGTGGGGGCTTGGAAGAGGGCATACGACTATAAAACAGTAGCACAAAGGGATATTTAGATGCTATAGAACTCTTCTATACACTCATTGGATGGGGGTTACATAACAGTGTGCATTTGCCAAAACTAATAGAACTGTGCACAAGAAAGGGAGTAAATTTTGCTTTATGTCAATGTATTTTTAAACGAACAAAAAAATGGAAAAAGACAAAAGCATCATACAAATATGTGGTAATGAGCCTTTTCAAAATCTTTGCCGGAATAATAACTAACTGACTTTTCATAGACATGTCAAACATCACCTGCAAATGTCTCTCAATTGTCAATTTGTCAGATGGTTTAGAGCATCAACTTGAGGCGTTAATAAGTGATCCAGACATTTTGAACTCTAACCGTCTGATCTCATACCTAGACAGTATGTCACCCCCAAAACACTTTTGAGACTCCCGTGAGATTGTTTGCCTTTTCAAATCAACTATTTACTGAAATCCTATTATTGTCACATAATTGAGCCTCTTTCTCTCTTCAGCACAATATTTCTGATGCTAACAATTCTAGGCACTTTCTTTGAATAGAAATTTTAACAATCGACTTAACTTTACTTTCTTTAACTGATCTCATCTTTTATGTCAAAATACAGTGTATCACCAAATCAGAATTCTTATTAGCCATTTTTTAGAAATTGCAGAAGCCATTTTCAAATTTCCTTTTCGTCCCTGTTTTTCTTATTGTGTGCTTTAATAAACTTCTCTCAAATCTGGTTAACCTGAAATCCAAGCCATTTCTGTAGAAGTGTGGCATCATATCTTATGCCTCTCAAAAAATAAATAAATAAACTATGTATATTATAAGGAAATAAAATAGCTAAGGATTAAACTCGAAAGCAGTTTTTCTCAAAGAAAGGCAGTTTTGCTCCTCAGGGGACATTTATCAATGTCTGAAGACACTTTTTATTGTCACTGGATGTAGAGAGGTCGAGGGGTGGGTTTGCCACTGATATGTAGTAGGTAGAGGCCAGGGATGCTGCTAAACATCCTACAGTGCACAGGACAGCCCGCACAACAGAGAATTATCCAGTCCAAAATGTCACTAGTGCTGAGATTGAGAAATCCTGCCCCAAAGCAATTAACCTAGTCAAGAATGTGACACACACTAATAAAAATGGGAGCACAGGGGCTGGCCTGGTGGCAAAGCGGTTAAGTTTGCGCACTCTGCTTCAGCAGCCCGGGGTTCACTGGTTCGGATCCCGGGCACGGACCTATGTACTGTTTATCAAGCCATGCCTTGGAATGGCATGTATCTCACATATAAAATAGAGGAAGATGGGCATAGATGTTAGCCTAGGGCCAATCTTCCTCAAAAAAAAACTGAGCACAAACAAAATCAAAACTTGGGGCAATTTCTAGGCATTTCACTTATTCTGTTTCAACTATTCCACAGCTACATACACACACTAGTAGGTGAGATTTTTCAATATCAAGAGGCAGTAATAGTTTTTTCTCTACCACTTGTCATACAAAGGCATAAGATTACACCAGTTTAAAAATACATCAGAAGTTTGTAATAGAAATAAATGTAATGTGACTTAAGAAAACAGAAAACCATTAAAACATGAGAGTTCAAGGAAACCTTGACTCAAAGACTTTCTGCAAAGGGACACAGTTCTGGTTTCTAATGTATGGCTCAATAAGCAAACCTAATATATTTATGCTAAATCTAAAATTTCACATGAATTTTCTAGGATTCTGTTGGAAATCTTATCTAAAATGTGTGTTTATTAGTGCACATTTTCCATGGGCACCTCCACTGTATGTATAAACAGTAAGTTACGTATCGTTAATGTTCAATTATACCAGTGTTAATGATTTGGGACAGTACATCCAATGGACTGCAACAAAAATTAACAACAGCTCATAATTATAGATGCTAATTTGGATAAGCTCTCACTAATTAATAGAAGAATTTATCCTTGGTATTTATTTTAACCATGATCAAGCATTGCTTATTATTTTAATCACTACATGAACCAGTTACACAGGGTACAAACGAACATCGAACTACATATATTAACACAAGAAACTCCTGGTCGTGAGATCTGCTATTAATGATGACAATTGCTTTTGCATCATAATGATTCTATTTTCCCCCATTCACAAACCAGATACAAACCAAGGTGATGGTAAGTGTAACATGGAAAGAGACAAGTCTTAAGGGTTTACAAGCAGCTTTTCAACATCCAAAGTTGCTTCAAAAAGACATACCTGCCAAAATTAATTGAAAGAAATGTATAAAAGGACAAAGTGTATTATTTCCCCAGCTCCATTCTTGTGTTTAATACGAAACATTAGCGATTTCTCTTTCCCTGAAGTGTTCCTGGTCACGTAAATTAGCTGAAATGTTGACGTTCTAATGCTAAGTTAAATGTTACCCTTGAATCAAGCCTATGTTTCTAATTGAGAATTAATCTTCTACATGCCCACATGAAAGGGAAGGCTCTCTGCCATCAGCAGTAGTCGCAGGCAATAAAGGACACACCTTGTTGGCCTATGTACCTATTTTACATGTATCCAGTGTGACATTTGGTTCAGAAATAATGTCAACCTATCTTTCAACTTCAATTTTGACAAAACTCTTGCCAAAAAATGTTAAGAGAATGTGCAAATGCTCATGCACAGGTTTCCCACTTTACAATTAGCCAGTACATCTGAACACTGTGCCAATCTATGCCAAACTCTGATTTGTAAATAAGACCATGTCTAGCTTTGTCAGAATTGATGTTGCAATATTTGACCAGTGTATCTTCTCCCTGTTCTTTGTCCTACATCCAATTCACTTTACAAAGGATTCTGCCTTACTTCCCACCATTTTAACCAATAGGTCTTAAACATAATGAAGAGTTGAAAACAACAAGCATTAAAAAATGGTAGACAAGGTCCTAATTAAAACACGGTGACTTCTGGTTCTGACAAAGATGGAGGAGTCCTATTCCTCCCAGGTCCTCCCTCTACAACTCAGAAACCCTGGACACAACACAACAGAGTATAGAATGACTCTTCCAGGTCAGAAGAAGAAGGCCAAAAAACTTAGGGATCTCAGGATTTGAGAAACACCGTGGCAATAAATCTCCTAGATTTTCTTATTACCACCCATACGTCCTAGACAAAGCATTCCAGGAGCATCTATTCTGGAACTTTCAATAGACTCAGATAAACTAAGTTCCAGGAAAAGTCTCCTTCTCCTGGATAAAGGACCAGGAAAATGGTAGCCTAAAACAGAAAACTTTTTTGGCCTTGTCTGCCCTACCTAGCCAAATACCATTGGAAAAACCACACACACACACACACACACACACACACAAATACACGTGCACTCTCTCTCTCTCAAGGTTCCATCGGAGCCCACCAGGAGGCTAATGATCCACCCCACCCTCCCACCCAGCAGAAGTAAGCTGCGGTATTCTGATCCCTGTACATAGCAGTGTTGATGGGGCCAGGCAGAGAGCTAATCTTCCATTCCTCCTGGCAAAAGCAGGCAGTGTTCCAATTCCCCTGCAGGGTGGTGCTGATGAACCAAACAAGAAACTGAGCTTCCACTCTCCACTTGGTGGAAGCAGGCGACTCTCCAATTTAACTATAAGGGCAGTCTTGGTGGGACTGAGTAAAGAGCTTATTTTCCATCCCCTGCTCGATGGAAGGAGGTGGCACTCTGACTCCTCTTGCAAACTAGTATTGCCAGGGAGAGCAGAGAGCTGATGCACCATCCCCCATCTGGCTGAAGTAGGCTGTACTCCAGTTCTTCACCAGGGTAGTATCACCTCAGTCCAGCAAGATGCTGAACCTACCCCTCTACCCGCAACCTGCCAACAAGAAGACATAAGGAGATAGGGCAAGGCAGGGCCAGTCAGCACTCTACATTTCCCCCTGACCTGTGTCAGGGCCAAGCAGGAGCTGAACCTTCATGCTAACACGGTATCAACAAGACTGAACAAGGAAGTATTCTTGCTGTCGGGGGGATCCAGTTGAGAGCTGTACCTCCACACCCACTTCAGAGAAATCAGACTGAATGAAGCGTTATGTATCAGGGCTAGTCTGTATTCTGGTTTTCTGGTTCCCACCCTACCTCCACCAAGTGAGCAGGCCCCAGTGGGGAGCTGAGCCCCCATCCCCATTGATATGAGGGAGACTGAAGGCTGTGATACGAGGTTGGGTTAGTCAGCACCGCACTTCCCTCTTCACTTCTTTGTGAATTGGACCCACTGGGAAGCTGAGCCTCTACTTATACCTGGCATCACTAAGGCAGAATAAAGTGATAGGAGAGGGAGTTTCTTAACCCTCCACTCCCCCTTCCTGGTGGACCCCCTCCCTGGTGTCAATAAGGACCAGCAAGAAGCTGAGTTTCTGCTCCCACCCTGTAGCAACAAAGAGGTGTGAGTCATTAATGTGCTTTCCCCTCCCTGGTGTCAGTGCCGCTCAGTGGGCAGTTAAGAATACATCACCAATCAAAGCCACCAAGGTGGTGCCAGTAGGTGTCCCACATTCACTGGGAAGGTATTAGGGGAAGCTAAACTTCCACCCCACCCACCTGCAACAAGGCAGTGTCAGTGCCCCACTCTTGTTGGGATGGTGCTGGCAGAGACAAGTGGGAAGCTGAACACACCAACCTGGCCATTATGCTACACCTCAACATGCGGACAGTGTCCTAACTAAACAAACATTAAATTGGATCCAGAGCCTCATAATACAATATCCACAATGTCCAGTACAAAATAAAAATCACTTATCATATAAAGAACGAGAAGAGCCATGACTTGAATGAGAAAAGAAAATCCGCAGATACCAACACTGAGATCAATCAGATGTTGATATTATCTGACAAGAATTTTAAAGCAGATATCATAAAAATGCTTCCACAAACAATTGTCAGTTCACTTGAAACAAATAAAAGAAAAAAGAGAAAATAGCAAAGAAATAGAAGTTTAAAGAGAAAGGTGCAAAAAGAAATTTTAAAAACAACCAACCATTGAAACAATAAAAACTTGCTATACAAGGTCAAGAGTAAAGTGGAGATGACAGAACAGAATCTGTGAACTTGAAGGCAGATCAATAGAGTTTACCTAATCTGAACAAAAGAGAAAGAAGAGATTAAAAGGAATAAAATGAAAAGAACCTCCAGGATCTATGGGACAATAACAAAATAGTTAATATTTATATAATCGGAATTCTAGAAAGACAGGAGAGAGAGAGAGTGATGCTGAAAATGTCTTTAAAGCAATAACGTTTGAAAACATTGCAGATATAGCAAGACATAAACATATAGATTCAAGAGGCTGAACAAACTCCAAATAATAGGTTAAAACCAAAGAAATTCATACCAAGGCATTCAATATAAACTTCTGGAAAAAAATTTAAGGAAACAACAGAGAAAATATCTTGAAAGCAGCCAGAGGACAAATGATGCAAAAATTTGTAAGGGAACACCAATTCAAATGACAACGGATTTCTCATCTGAAACAATGTAGGCCAAAAGGAGTAGAACATCGTTCAGGTAACAAATGAAATTAACTGTGAATCATGAATTTTAGATTCCCCAAAAATTTCCTTTAGGAAATTTTCAGATGAATGCAAACTAAGAGAATTTGTTTTCATCAAACCTACCCTCAAAGAATGACTAAAGGAAGTTCTTTAAATAGAAACAAAATAACAGAAGTTTTAGAACTTCACAAAGGAAATAAGAATATCAGATTGAGAAATATTAGGGGTAAATATTCAGACCATCCTTCTTATCACGAGTTTATTAAATACCATTTGATGGTTGAAGTAAAAAGGATAACATCATTTGATGTGGTGCTCAGTGTATAGAGAAGATGCATTCAAGACTATTACAGTTGAAAAGTGGGGGAGGTAAAGGGACCTAAATGGAAGTAAGGCTTCTACACTTCAATGGAAGTGACAAAATGTCAATGCCAGTAGACTGTGATAAGTTCCCTATGTACATTATAATACCTAGAGCCACTAAAAAAACTATACAGAAAGACATACTCAAAAATGCTATAAATAAATAAAGATAGAATCCTAAAATGTGTTCAAGTAACCCACAGCAAGATAAGGAAAGAGAAACAGAGAAAACAGAAACAGAAGAAAGAAATAGAAAACAAATGACAAAATTGCAGACATAGCCTAACACATCAACAAGAAGCTGAGATGTAGATGGTCTAAATATACCAAATGAAATACAGAGATTGGCAAAATGGATTAAAATTAGATAGATAGGTAAATGGATAGATAGGTAGGTAGGTAGATAATTTATATATGTATATATATATATATACATATATCTCAATACACACTGTGTGTGTGTGTGTGTGTGTATATATACACATATATATATATAAAACATGCCACACAACAATAGCAGAATACACATTAATTTCAAGTGCCCATGGAACATTCCCCAAGATAGACCACATGTTGTACCATTAAAAGAAAGAAAAGACCTCTACAAATTTTTAAAGACCTGAAATCATACAGAGTGTATTCTCTGACCACAATGGGTTCAAATTTGAAATCAACAACAAAAATAAAATTTTAAAAATTTTCCAATGCTTGGAAACCAAACAACACATTTCTAATTAATGCATGAGTCAAAGAGGAAGTCTCAAAGAAAATTTTAAAAATACATAGAACTGAATGAAAATAAAGTGCAACATATTAAAATATGTGGGTTGTAGCCAAAACAGTGCAAAGAGAGAAATTTACAGCACTAAATTCAGTTAAACACTAAATTAAATTACACATTAAATTACAGCACTAAACTAAACCTAATATTTACATTAGAAGAGAGGAAAGGTCTTGAAACATCCATCTAAGCTCCTACCTCAAAATCTAATTTCTTGAGCAAAACAAGTGAGAAGAGCAAAATAAGCCCAAAGCAAGCAGAAGGAAGGAAATAGTAAATATAAGAGCAGAGATCAATGAAATTGAAAATAGGAAAACAACAGAGAAAAATCAAAGGGAGAAATATAGGCTCCTCAAAAATATCAATAAGACTGAGAAACTTTTAGCAAAACTAACAAATATAAGAAGAGAGAAGACACAAGTTACTAATATCAAGAATGAAACAGGGGATATTACTTTAGATCCTGTAGCTAGAAAAAAGATAATAAGGGATAATAAAGGATAATATGAACAATATTACGGTCACAAATTCAACAATTTAGAACAGACCAATTCCCTGAAAACCACAAACTATCTAAACTCAACCAAGATGAAAAAGATAATTTGAATATTTCTACGATTATTAAAGAAAGGTAATTTAATTTAAAATCTCCAAAAATGAGACCTCCAAGGCCAGACAGTTTCGCTGGAAACCTGAAGACTTCTATCAAACATTTAAGGAAGAATTAACACCAATTTTACAAAATCCATTCTAGAAAACAGAATAGGAGGGAACACTTCCCAATGAAATGAGAGCAGCATTAACCTAATAAAAAGATGGCACAAGAAAGGAAAATTACAGATAAATATATCTCATGAACATAGATGTAAAAATCCTCAAAAGGATATTAGCAAATCAAATCCAGCAATGTTTAAAAGGAGTTATTCATCATGACCAACTAGAATTTATTCTGGGTGTATAAGGCTGGTTCAACATTTGAAAAATCAGTGTAATCAACCACATTCACAGGGTAGTGAAGAAAAATCACAGGGTCATATCAACTGATGCAGAAAAGGCCTTTGCCAAAATCCAACACTCATTGTAACAAAAACTCTCAGTAAATTAGGAATAGAGGGAAATTTTCTCAACTTGATAAAGAGCACTATAAAAAACCTACAGGTAACAGAATACTTAACAGTTAAAGGCTGAAAGCTTTCTCCCTAAGATTAGGATCAAGGCAAGGATGTTTGCTCTTCCCATCTTATTCAACGTAGCACTAGAAATTCTAGCTACTGCAATAGAGAAAGAAAAAGAAATAAAAATCATACTGATTGCTCCCAATTGTAGATGACAGAACTTCCTACATAAAAAATTCCAACAACTTACAAAAGAACTTTTAAAGAACTAATGAGGGAACTAATAAGTGAATTTAAAAGAATTAAGTAAGTTTAGCAAGGTTTCTAAATATAGCATCAACTCCCAAAAAATCAATAAGATTTCTATATACTAACAATAAATATGTGGAAATCAAAATTTAAAACACAAGACAAATTTCAATCACCCCAAAAACAATGAATAAACTTAGCAAAACATGTACATGATATGTATGCCGCAAATTACAAAATGCCAATAAAAGAAATCAAAGACAATCTAAATAAATGGAGATATTTATCATGTTCATGTATTGGAAGATTGAACATAGCAAAATACATCAATTCTCCACAAGTTGATCTATAGATTTAATGCAATTCCTGTCAAAATCTCAAGAAGATATTTTGTAGACATAGACGAAATTATTCTAAAACTTATATGGAAAGGCCCAGGCCCTGAAATATGTTAAAAAAAAGAAAAAAAGAAAGAAAGAGAAGTATGAAGAGTCACTCTGCCAGATGTTAAGGGCCATAGTAATCAAAATTTTGTGGTATCGGTAGAGGCATGGACATATAGATTAATAGCACAGAATAGAGAATCCAGAAAGAGACTGACACAAATACCCCAACTGATATTTGACAAATGTGCAAAAGTAATTAAAGGGATGAAGGATACTCTTTTCGGTTACTCTTACTGGACCATTTGGACATTCACTGGCAAAAAAATAAATGAACAAATAAATCTAAATCTCACATCTTGTACATTAACTCAAAATGTAAATATAAAATATAAATACATATTTTAAAATATTAAAATAAAATATTTTGAATAACATATAACTATATAAATAAAACCAAACATAAAACTGCAAAACTTTTAGAAAAAATGTAGGAGAAATTCTTTAAGATTTATGGCTAGGTAAAGAATTCATAGACTTGACATCAAAATCATGATCCATAAAAGGAAAGACTAATATGTTGAACCTCATTAAAATTAAAAATTTTACTCTGTAAAAGACTCTGTTAAGAGGATCTGAAAAAGAAGCTACAAACAAGAAATCTAATTAGAAAATGGGCAAAAGACATGAGGAGATATGTCACCAAATAGGATGCACAGATGGCAAACAAGCACATGAAGAGATGCTCAACATCATTAATTACTAAGGAAATGCAAATTAAGACCACAATGAGATATCACTACATACCCATCAGAACAGTTAAAATAAAAATAGTGACAACACGGAATACTAGTAATGATGTAGAGAAACTAAGCCAGGTGCACATTGCTGGTTAGAATTTAAAATCGTACAGGCGCTCTGGAAGACGGTTTGTTGGTTTCTTAAAACACTAAGCATGCAACTGCCGTACAACCCAACAATTACGCTCCTGGGAATTTATCCCAGAGAAGTAAAAACTTATGTTAACAAAACCCAGCACAAATGTTTGTCTCAGCTTTATTTGTAACAGCCAAAAAATGGAAACAACCCGGATGTCCTTCACAGGGTGAATGGTTAAACAAACTGTGGTACACCCATACCATGGAATACCACTCAGCTATAAAAAAGAACTAACTATTGATATACTAACACTTAGATGAATCTCTGTGGAATGATGTTGAGTGAAAAAACCCAATGTCAAAAGGTTACATATCATGTGATTTCATAGATATAACATTCTGAAAAGAAAAATTGTAGAAATGGAGAACAGATTAGTGGTTGCCAGAAGTTAGGGACCTGGCGCTGTTGTGAAGGAAGGAACAAGAGGGTGTGGTTATAAGACACTTATGTGATTTTCTGTGATTAGTGACGGAACTGTTCTGTATCTTCACTATGGTGGGTACACAAATTTACACATGATAAAATTGTACAGAACTAAACACACACACACAAGTACAAGAAAAATCGGAAATCTAAATCAGATGGATGGATTGTATCAGTTCCTATCAATGTCAATATCCAAGTTGTTGTATCATCCTATAGTTGTAATATGTTACCATTTGGGGAAATGGCTAAAGGATACGTGAGATCTCTCAGTATTATTTCTCACAAGCGCCTGTGAATCTACAAATTTCTAAATTTAAAAAAAGTTTAATTAAAAATAAACAAACAAGCACTATCTATCCGGGACCTCTCCAAACTTAGTGCTACCCAGTTTTCAAAGTTTCTGGGGTCGCACTTCTCCTTAATATTTATAAAACCCTCTTATTTGAGATGCTCTGCCCAAGATGGCTGCAGGTATTTTAGGAGATTAAATTATAGTGGTCATCATTTGTCCCAACGTGCATTCCCACAGAATTTCATATCAGTGGCAGCTCGTCCTTTTGATTGTTTTTTTCTGTCTACCTCACATTCAACCCAAACACTGAACTCAACTCCTTTCTATAAATTCCCTAAAGTGCCAACACCCCCAAAATGGCTATATGTAACAGATTTTGGCCAAATTAATTAGAATAACACAAGGGTTTTGCCTTCCAGAAAACAAACAACTTAAAATTACATACTGTACATTCATAATCTGCACTTTCTTGGTCAATCCCACCACAGGGAAATTGACATGGGCTCAATCTGCAACTCAGCCTCTGGGCTCTGACCTTCTCCACCCTTCCCTCACCAATTCAAACACCTCTGGTCCTTCCCCTTCTGTCTGTCTGTCTTTCTTTCCCGCTTCCCCAGATAGAGAACCATGAACACGAATCATCAACAAAAATTATTATTTTTTCTACTTCTAGAATATAGAATTCAATGTTTTTCAGGAATCATTTCATGTAATCTTTTGAAAGCAGACTGAAATTGCTTTTCTGACAAGCATGTGTATATACATATATAATTATATATAAATTTGTAAATATCAGTATTTTTTCACTGCTGTAGTTAGATAATTGAAAGTTTAGCAAACCTATTCAAGCCATTCCATTCTTAGAAGAGTTTTCTTAGTTTTTTTTTAAATTTTAATTATTCTTTCTTTGGTTTATAGATATCTAAACTGTGTCTTGAACATATGCTGTTGTTATGCATCCAGAACAATACAGCTGCTTGGAATACTCCTGAATGTTGCATTTTAAGAGAGATATACCAAGGGAAACAGGATGGGAAAATAAAACGACTCAAGCCCATGGTTAAATAAAGTCATATTCTCCATTTCATTACCAAGTGATACATACGATAGGCCAAATTCTGCCGTAGGTTTTATGCACGGTGTTCTTTCTGACTTCAGTGGGAATCGTTCACGTATAACTGAAAGCATCAGCGAGCCCTCTGGGCACAAAAATGCCTACCCTCAAAGAAAGCAAAAATTATGTCTTCTTATATCTGGCTTTTATATGAAAGTGACATAGTATAAACGACAATTCCATTAGATAATACAGGTTTTAAAAAGTACTACCATCAAATTTTAACCATTATAAATCTGACAGAATTACCATAGTGGCATTTTCAAGACTAGAGATTGTGGAAACAAATAAGCAGGTGTTGGAAAATACTCTTCTTTTTCTAGCAATTTTCAATTTTAGTAGTTTATGTAATAAATGTGCACTGTAATATTTGTATATATTTTCCTTTTGTATATATTGTAAATTTTATAGCTATTGGCTGAGAATCTGCCATATTCTAGCAGGAAAAGTTGCTAAATTCTTCAAATATCAATTTCTAAGTTTGAATGTTCATTTATTCCTGGCTTGCTTTAGAACTTGATTGAAGATGTTTCCATAAGAAAGATCTTAATGAACTCAAATTTTTGCTATGAAGTATTAGACTGATAACATTCAGACTTATAGTAGGCACACAGTGTAATGTGATGTGTGATGGTCCTTTTGCACACATTAGCTAAACAAAACTTTGTGTGTGTGTGTGTGTATACATGTGCAGTGTGTATATACTAATGGCTCATGACAGTTACCAAATAGACTGGATTAGCAGCAGATGAAAAAACATGGCTTGTCTATCGGGGGAAAAAATAGAAAATTTTTTAGTTCTATGCCTCTACGTTACTTTTTTCAGCACATGATACATTTCTTTCTAAGAAACCCAGACTCCCACTCTTATTGACACCTTTTGCTATTTTCGTCTCCCAGGCATTGTTCCCTTCTTCCTGGTATATAGAATTTCTTCCTTCCTCCTCTTTTCCATCTATTAAAACCTATCTATGCTTCAAGAGTTAACTCACCTCCCACCTTCTTCATTTATCTTTCCTGCCATACCTGAATTGGAGATGATCATTTCCTGTCTTGAATTCTGATTATTTTATTTTGTTACACACTTTTTAATCCATCAAGGAAGGAAGGAAGATATAATGGGTGGGCCCCATCCCAGACCAATAAAGACATAATGAAGTGTGGGCATCAGAATATTTTTTAAAGTCTCTCAATGATGCTAAGAATGTCTATAGTTCAGAATTATTGCCCTGAGCCCAAGTCTAGCTCATACATACTGAGTATCAAAAATATGATGCTCACGGGCCAGCCCAGTGGCATAGTAGTTAAGTTTGGCAAGCTCCGCTTCAGTGGCCCAGGTTCACAGGTTCGGATCCTGGGCATAAACCTATGCCACTCGTCAGCCATGCTGTGGCGGCAACCCACATATTAAAAAAAAAAACAATAGGGGAAGACTTGCACAGATGTTAGCTCAGGGCTTATCTTCTTCAAGCAAAAAAAAAGAAAGAGGAAAATGGGCAACAGATGTTAGCTGAGGGCTAATCTTCCTCAGCTTTAAAAAAAGAAATGGCATCTTCCGATTGCTCTGGCTTCATTCTGTGCTGTTTCACTTTGTCTGCTACACTCTACCCACACCGGCCTTTTAGTTTCTCATGTGCAACAGATTCCCTTTCACAACATGCATCTAAAAGCTACAGATTGCTGGTAAACACCGGAACCTGGAAGAAGCAAGGGAAGAAACTCCTCTATAGGTTTCAGAGAGAGCATGGCCTTGTGCACACTTGATTTCAGACTTGTAGCCCTTATAACTGGGAGAGAATAAATTTCTGTTGTTTTATGCTAACCAGCTGGTGACTCGTTTTTTAGGGCAGGCCTAAAATCTAAGCCACGTATCTAATCTCATTTCTTCAAGTAAGCCTTCCTTGACTTCAGTGATTTGATCAAATCATCCTTCACATGATCCCGCAGAACATATCACAGCTATAATTTTGCTTTCATTGGTGTGATTATTTGATTGTCTTTTCCTCCTAATAGACTGTGAGGTCCGTCCTAGCAGACTATAAGTGCTTTATCAGACATCATTTTCTTTTTTTTTTAATTCTTATTTTTTTAAGATGTACATCATATTTCAAATTCTGTATACATTACATCATGTTCACCACCCGAACACTAATTATAGTGCATCCCCTCACATGTGACCCTAATCACCCCTTTTGCCCTCGCCCCTCCCCCCTTCCCCAATGGTAACCACCAGTCCAATCTCCAATGCTACGTGATTTTTTTGTAATTTTTATCTTCTACTTATGAGTGAGATCATATGGTATTTGACTTTCTCCCTCTGACTTATTTCACTCAGCATAATACCCTCAAGGTCCAGCCATGTTGTGAAAAATGGCCGGATTTCATCATTTCTTATGGCTGAGTAGTAGTCCATCGTGTATAAATACCACATCTTCTTTATCCATTCGTCCCTTGATGGGCACCTAGGTTGCTTCCAAGTCTTGGCTATTGTGTATAATGCCGCAATGAACATAGAGGTGCAAGTATCTTTATGCCTTTGTGTTTTCAAGTTCTTCGGATAAATACCCAGCAGTGGGATAGCTGGATCATATGGTATTTCTATTCTTAATTTTCTGAGGATACTCCATACTGCTTTCCATAGTGGCTGCACCAGTTTGCACTGCCACCAGCAGTGAACAAGGGTTCCTTTCTCTCCACACCCTCTCCAACATTTGTTGTTTCCTGTCTTGTTAATTATAGCCATTCTGACCAGAGTGAGGTGATACCTCATTGTAGTTTTGATTTGCATTTCCCTGATAGCTAATGATGTTGAGCATCTTTTCATATGCCTGTTGGCCATCTGTATTTCTTCTTTGGAGAAATCTCTGTTCAGATCTTTTGCCCATTTTCTAATTGGATTGTTGGTTTTTTTTGTTGTTGAGCTGTATTAGTTCTTTGTATATTTTGGATATTAACCCCTTACCTGATATGTGGTTTGCAAATATCTTCTCCCAATTGTTAGGTTGTCTTTTCGTTTTGTTGATGGTTTCCTTTGCTGTGCAGAAGCTTTTTAGTTTGATGTAGTCCCATTTGTTCATTTTTTCTTTTGTTTCCCTTGCCCGGTCAGACATGGGACTTGAAAATATGCTGCTCAGACCAATGTCATAGAGCGTACTGCCTATGTTTTCTTCTAGAAGTCTCATGGTTTCGGGTCTTACATTCAAGTCTTTAATCCATTTTGAGTTGATTTTTGTGCATGGTGTAAGGGAATGGTCTACTTTCATTCTTTTGCATGTGGCTGTCCAGTTTTCCCAACACCATTTATTGAAGAGACTCTCCTTTCTCCATCGTATGCTCTTGGCTCCCTTCTCGAATATTAGCTGTCTATAAACGTGTGGGTTTACTTCTGGGCTCTCAATTTTGTTCCGTTGATCTGTGTGTCTGTTTTTGTGTCAGTACCATGCTGTTTTTGGTTACTATGGCTTTGTAGTATAATTTGAAATCGGGGAGTGTGATACCTCCAGTTTTGTTCTTTTTTCTCAGGAATCCTTTGGCTATTCGGGGTCTTTTGTTGTTCCATATAAATTTTAGGATTCTTTGTTCTATTTCTGTAAAAAATGTTGTTGGAACTTTGATAGGGATTGCGTTGAATCTATAGATTGCTTTAGGAAGTATGGACATTTTAACAATGTTAATTCTTCCAATCCAAGAGCACGGAATATCTTTCCATTTCTTTGTGTCTTCTTCGATTTCTTTCAACAGTGTCTTATAGTTTTCAGTGTACAGGTCTTTCACCTCTTTTGTTAAGTATATTCCTAGGTATTTTATTCTTTTTGTTGCAATTGTAAACGGGATTGTATTCTTAATTTCTCTTTCTGCTACTTCGTTGCTAGTGTATAGAAATGCAACCGATTTTTGTACATTGATTTTGTATCCCACAACTTGACTGTAATCCTTTATTATTTCTAAAAGCTTTTAGTGGACTCTTTAGGGTTTTCTAGATATAAAATCATGTCGTCTGCAAAGAGTGATAGTTTCACTTCCTCTTTTCCAATGTGGATCCTTTTTATTTCTTATTCTTGCCTGATTGCTCTGGCTAGGACTTCCAATACTATGTTAAATAAGAGTGGTGACAGTGGGCATCCTTGTCTGGTTCCTGTTCTTAGAGGGATAGCTTTCAGTTTTTCTCCATTGAGAATGATATTTGCCGTGGGTTTGTCATATATGGCCTTTATTATGTTGAGGTATTTTCCTTCAATACCCATTTTATTTAGAGTTTTTATCATAAATGGATGCTGTATCTTGTCAAATGCTTTCTCTGCATCTATTGAGATGATCATGTGATTTTTATTCTTCATTTTGTTAATGTGCTGTATCATGTTGATAGATTTGCAGATGTTGAACCATCCCTGCATCCCCGGAAGGAAACCCACTTGATCACGATGTGTGATCTTTTTAATGTATTGTTGTATTCGATTTGCAAGTATTTTGTTCAGGATTTTTGCATTGATGTTCATCGGTGATATTGGCCTGTAATTTTCTTTTTTTGTATTGTCCTTGTCTGGTTTTGGTATCAGGATAATGTTTGCTTCCTAGAGGGAGTTAGGAAGCCTCCCCTCCTCTTCAATTTTTAGGAAGAGTTTGAGAAGGATAGGTATTAGGTCTTCTTTGAATGTTTGGTAGAATTCAACAGGGAAGCCATCTGGTCCTGGACTTTTATTTTTTGGGAGGTTTTTAATTGCTGTTTCAATATCCTTACTGGTGATCAGTCTATTCAAATTTTCTACATCTTCTTGCAGACATCATTTTCTTTACATGTCACATTTATGGTGTAAGCTAAATAGGCTGGGTTTACCTTTGTTCTCAATTTATTGTGGGTATCTAACGTTTTGAGAATTTACATCATTTTCCTAGGGTTGCAAAATTTTTTTTTAAGTTTTCTTTTTGGTGGGGATGATTGGCCCTGAGCTAACATCTGTTGCCAGTCTTCCTCTTTTTTTTTTTCTTCCCAAAGCCCCAGTATGTAATTGTATCTCCTAGTTGCAGGTCATTCTAGTTCCTCTATGTGGAGTGACACCACAGCATGGCTTGATGAGCAGTGTGTAGGTCTGCACCCAAGATCCAAGCCAGTGAACCTTGGGCTGCCGAAGCAGAGCATGTGAACTTGACCACACGGCCATGTGACCGGCCCCCAGGTTGCACAATTTTTAAGTAAAATGTCAAGAATTAAAGCCTTGCCTTCTGACAAATATTGTACTTTACAGTCCCACGCAAAAATGCACAGAGAATAATTAATTTTTACTTGGATGGTTTTAACCCTCTCCATAATCAAATGAGAAGAAGCCCCCCTCTTGTTTTTATCGTATCATAACTTGGCTTGTTCTGTAGGGCATGGATCAGTTGATCAGGATGTTTAAGTGGAATATTGTTACATTCTTTTTTCGATTTCCTCTGAAAGCCCCAGTGCATGGTTGTATATCCTAGTTGTAAGTGCTTCTAGTTCTTCTATATGAGCCACCACCACAGCATGGCAACTGACAGACAGGTGGTGTGGTCCCAAGACAGGGAAATAAACCTGGGCCACTGAAGTGCCAAAGTTTGAAGTCAAAGCACCGAACTTTAACCACTTGGTCATCAGGGTTGGCTTGTGGAATCATCTTTTTTTAATACACTGTAGTCTTTCGTGACTGCCATAAACCACAGAGATATTGAGCAGAACTTCATATAAAATTACATTCCGTCGTGCGTTTAAACCACTTGTATCAATGAGGGATATAGCTGCAAAATATATTGATCTTAATTTTTTGTACAAATCACGTAAATACGTGGAGCATTACAAATGTTTACATTACAAATATGTACAAACATGCAAAAAATGAACTTACATTTACTTTACAAATATGCTTTTTCAGGTCTTTGTTTTTTGCCGTGGAGATCCAGAGCACGTTAAAAATTAATTACTCCTTAAATTTTCAGTGACCTAGGTTCATGGCAATTTATTATTTTTTAAGTTAAAGGTCAGAGAAACTTGAGACTGTAAACTTAGGTGCTATTTTAATCTGCCTAAGGCTCATTTGTCTCATCTCTATAATGGAGATAATATAAGCCAATGTCACAGAACTATTATTAGCATTTGAAATTTAAGTATGTACAATGTTTAATACAGTACACATAATCAGTGTTCAAAAATGACAGTTATTATTGTCATTGTTTTTAACTGATTATTCTGAAAAGCTTCGTTAAATTCTATTGATCTTTACTTAGTTTTGAATAACTAAGCTATTTAACTCACACAAGTGATATTGAGCTGGCTAGATACCAACAGAAGGCTTTGCACAAATATTATTTAATACGTGCACATATACATATAATTGTTATAGTTCCAAGCAATGAAAATGATTAAAGGAACGATATGGACTGAGATTCTCTTGGGGTGGGGGGTTTCAGGTAGTATTCCCATGAGAATCCCAGGACATAGAGTCTACTGAACTGAATGAGGAAGCTTCCAGGAGGCTGCGTGGATATTTTATGTTCCCTCGATCAATAGAAACGTGGAAATTACTTTATAAAGCGTGCACGTGGGCATACACTCCAGAGATTAATTGAGAGACTTGCTTTGTCTATTCTAACAAATGTTGGTTAAATTGGATTTTCCTTTTCTCTAGAACTATCAATAGTTTTCCTGTGTTGGATTGAATACATAAATCAAAAGAACATATTTCATGAACAAACTCTGATTATGAAACCCCTATTCGTCATCTATCGATTGCTAAAACTTTATTTACCATGCATTTTATCCTTCATTGTATCAGGTTAGAACTGCTCCTTTTCTCATTACTGTAGCTACAACTTTCTGCGGCTCTTGAATTGTTGGTATCAAGGAGCCCTCAAAATAGCATAGAAAACGTGAACAACCCCATTGCTAAACCATTTCTTGCTTCCATTTTGCATCAGCTTTAAATTACAGTAATTGTTTTACTGCATTTCAGCATATTACTAAAGAGTTACTATACTAACGATTCTTTACCGCTATTCGTCCTATAAAATGTGTGGAACTGCTTAAAGGAAAACGGTATTTTCATGGGAAACTCTGGGTTTTACTTTTAAATGATATGCAACCAAATGCAAAAATACTTCCAAGTTGTTTTACTTCCCAATTCATAACAAATTGCCTCAGTAAAATCCTTTTACAGATTTCAAAACTTTTTCAAAAGGAAAACCAAGAGAGATCTCTTACAATAACTAGAGCATGTACTGATTCAATATGAAAACTAAGCTTTAAAAAATCTGCTAATGTTATCAGTGCTCCCCGTTTGATAATAAAAAGTCTGAATTGATTTTTTCCAGTTTTAGTACAAAAAATACGACATAACGAATTTCAGCTTGATGTAATTTGCAATAGCCAATATATTAAACCCCAAAGTGAAATTTAAATTGGCAATCGTGTCAGATTCAAGTCCCTGAATGAATATTAATTTGAAAACTAATCATTTTCCAACAGGTTGAAGCTTCGAAATGCTAGTTGGTGAAGAAAAGCAGTTAGATCCGTTACTCTAACATCGGGCATTTTTTGTTTACGAAACCAGACCTCCGATATTCAGTATGTCTGACTCTTCTTGGCATCTTTTTTTTCCCCCGGGGGATTTCATTATTTAAAACTCATTTCTTTTATGAATTTGGGAAATTAGAATTCTGATTTCACTGCTGGAAAGCTGATACTGAGTGAACTGTCTGGGGTGAGGTGTAAGGTCAGATCTGTTAATTAATTTTATGTCACTGGGCCTTGTAAGTTAATTCTGATTTCTGAGCCAATCCCATGAGTAAAGGTTATGTTTTAGTTTTATACACACATCCACACACCACATAAATTCATTGAGTTGTGGCCATCCTGGAGGATGAGTAAAAATATGCATACACATTACAGACTTGCAATTTGAAACTTGACTAAACCATATTGTCAATTACGTCTTCTACCTCTGGCCAGCATGATGGAAGTCCCTAAGCCCGAAATGACACAGAATTTGGATGTGCTACAGAATAATACAACACTCGGTAAGTTACATTTTATCTTAATATATATTCTTGGCACTTATACAGCTAAAGAGTTACAAGCTGCATTTATCCATATCTTGGCCATAAAATCTACCAAAAAGATGGTTCTGTGTAAATACCAGACAGCGTGGGGAAACAAGACAAGCCTGATGGTCAGATGATGGAGCTAGCTCTGTCACTTACTGCCTAAACGACCCTACACAACTCGACAGCTTTCTATACTTGAATAAATCGTGCCTCCCTCTGTACTCCTCTTACTTTTTTATGTAGAATTCAAAGAAGCCTCATTTTGTTCATCTAATCGTCTTACTTCATAAAGAAGGAAACTGAGTCAAATGAATTTGTTAAGACTACAGAGTAGCAATAAATGAATCATATTTCTCTACTTCTCATCTCTTGCCCTTTCCACTACTTTTTACAACCACTTTTTTTGTGCGTGTGAGGAAGACTGGCCCTGAGCTAACATCCATTGCCAATCTCCTCCTTTTGCTGAGGAAGATAAGCCCTGAGCTAACATCTGTGCCAATCTTCTTCTATTTTGTATACGGGATGCCACCACAGCATGGCCTAATGAGCAGTGCCATGTCTGAACCCAGCATCCAAACCTGCGAACCCAGGCTGCTGAAGCAGAGTGTGGGAACTTAACCACTACGTCATTGGGCTGGCCCTATAACAACTTTTAAGGCACAAGCGTGTTTCTTATTAAATATTTATAATATAAATTATTACAAATTTCATAATATCTTAAATGCATTCAGAGTGGTGTCCAGTTTAAAGGAACCCTATGCATATCTCCAATTTTGAGTAAATAATTGCTCTTTAAATTTCATTTGAATGAATCCAGATTCTCACAAGGCTGGGTACCTCCAAAATCTATCAATAAATGCCAGAGCAATAAATGACCGATCTGCAGGGTTTTTCTGTTTTATGACTATTTAGTTCTGTAGTTTTAATGTAAAATGTAGAACGGGAAAAATCTTATGTAAAAATAAATAAAAGTGCACAAATTGAAAGGACAAGTTTTCTCTTGCTAGTCAAACAGTTTTGAAATAAAGCAGTCCCATTAAATCCTAAGTACTTCAACCTTTTCTTAAAAGAAGGGGAAGATTTAAAGATTTATAAAGAAATTTTGCCTAAACTAGGAAATGACTCATATCTGACATGTATGGAAATGATAATGTTGATTTCAATAGGCACTCTAAGAGCATTTCACTCCCTGGAGAATAATTCAGCCATGGTTACCTCTTCACATTTGGATTTTAAACTTTCTTGTGAAGCTTTTAATGTACTACCGCCTGCCAAAACATGGCACAGTTTCACAGATACGGCAAAATAAAGGCAAGTAAAAGGAATTCTTTTTTTATCATCGTTGATACAAAAATATGCAACAAACATGTCTATTTCACGTCTTCTGCAGATTCCCTTTCTTTGGCAGTTTCTATTTCCACATGTTTTGACATTATGACCCAATTCTGTTGCACTGGTGCGTGGGTGGAATGGAAAACTTCAAGATACAGAACAAATTAGTTCGCTACCTGCTAACTACTAACAAATGAGAGGTAAGCAGGAACAGATTGAAACCATGATGCACTATAGACAGGAGCTGACATCCATATGACCTAGCCTTTTGTAGGTCCTTTCAAGCCTGATAGTATGGAAATGGCAGTCCCTACGAAATGCATTTGCTAAACTCCTATCCTAACTAAAAGCTGAGTAGAAGGGCCAGCCTGGTCGTGTAGCAGTTAGGTTTGCATGCTCTGCTTCGGTGGCCCGGGGTTCACCAGTTCAGATCCCAGGCATGGACCTACACATCGCTCATCAAGCCATGCTGTGACAGGCATCCCACATGCAACATACAGGAAGATTGGCACAAATGTTAGTTCAGGGCCAATCTTCGTCAGCAAAAAGAGGAGGATTGGTGGTGGACTTTAGCTCAGAGCCAATCTTCTTCAAAAAAAAAAGCTGAGTAGATAAGGTATAACATGCTGATTGAATGTTACTTTGTGAATACCTTCTCAAAGAAATCAGCCATTGTTACCTGTCTGCATTTATATTTTAAACGTTCTTCCTAAGGCTTTTAATGTGCTACTATGCAAATATATGGCAGAATTTCACAGTTATAATCAGGCAAAATAAAGAGCTATACAAATTGTATTTAAATCTTCAAGAACTATTTCAATCCTGAAATAGACTTTAAAATCCAAATAACAATTCTTGGGACCCTCTAAGGAAGTCTACTCATTGTTTGCTTCAGTTTGGAAGAAAAGTATGAGAAGTAAAAGACTATTTTCATAAAATGAACAAGGGTGCAATTGCTCTCTCCTTGAGAGCATCTTCTGGGAACTGAGGTACAGAGTACCTCCGGTTTGAAAGGCAACAATGACTTTTGGCTGCATCGGGCCATTCCAGTACCCTGAAGAAACAAAAGAATAAACTGTCTGTATTTCCAGGAACCAAAATACAGACATCTTACAGCTATTTCAGCCTTTAGCAGCTTTTATGGCTAATACAAACTGTGGCTGACAACTAAAGTAATAATATAACACCTTTTGAGTGTTTGAACTGTAAAGTTCATTAGTTCTGAGGTCAACATTTTAACGCAACAGCCAAATTTTATTCACATCATCAGATGCTGTCTGTGAAAGACAGTTGTAACTACCAGGAAGGGGCTTAAATACATCCATGACTAGTAAAATTAGTACTAAAAGAGCCCTTACACATTTTTTAACAATCTATACTAACCAAAGAAAACAAAAACTTCCTGAGGATATTATTTCTCTAAAGAGCATCGTCCTAAGCTTCTGTGGCAATTTTCACAGTAAGTCTGATGGGAAAAAGGCTGATATGTCAAGAGATACATCATTAGGTTATTTAAATATTGTTTTTCTTTAGTTTTCATTTACACATACCTGAAACCTAAAAGATACCACTTCAGATCTTGTGGGAAGATGCTATTTAAAGGAAAGAAAGGAAGACAGATCCTTGTGTTTAACCAAATGTTAAATATTTTTTATTTTACTCACCTGCACACTAAGATGAATCCATTTCTTCACAAGAATTCTCCCCAGTGTCATTACTTTTATTGGAGGCTGCAAACCATTTACTGTGCGGTAATAAAACATGGTCTCTTTCTCAGATATTGTAAGTTTGAACACAATCTGCCCATCCGCCGTCTTTTCTATAACACACCTTAGGAAGCAACCAGAAAAAAGAAAAGGTCAGCATCCAACCAAAAGGCATGCTAAGGCATTGTACAGCTACAGTGTAAAACTGACAGCAAACTCCACTCAAAGGGTATACTATGAATAAGTGCCTGATGGTCAATGCATTCAAAGCAAGCTTTATTGCAATCAAGAAGCCCTTTTCTTTCAATAAAAAATAGAGTTCTTGTTCGCAATATATTCCCCAGAACCTCAACACCCTTTATTAGAGATTCACGGTGGAAACTAAAGTGGTTGAATCATCCTGCAAAACTAACATTTAGCCTATTGGCTCATTAGTTCCTCTTATATTTCTTTTATAGGAAGCGGCACAATACACTACATCCTGCTTGAGTATTGAGTTACCAGTGCAAATCTTTTTCTTTTTTTTTTAATGTAAAGAGAATTTAGTGTCTATAGAAGGCTCTAAACTGCTAGCCCTGGAGTCAGAATCGCTCTATTTAACTCCCATGATGAAATGGAGAATAGACAACGATAGTCTTTACTTACCTCATCATCAACTGGCCAGAAGCCAAAGCCAGCGTCTGTAGGACGACTGGCTAGCTCTCCATGACTACACAGCCCAACTGAGGCACTGAAGTAGTGTTAATGATCTTGGATGAAAGGTTATCTAATCTTCTAAGAACATAGTGAAACAATATTTTGATAAAATAGAAGAATTTTCAGAAAATTTCTAGGTTTTGTGTCAGGCTAGTTATCAAATTATTTTTTTAAAAGTCTCTTCTATCCTTATCACAGTGGTACTCCTTTCCCATCCCTTTAAACAGACATATGGCATTTTTTTAAACATTTTTCACTTTCTATATGAATTTATGTTTAATAGAAATTATTTTATTTTATGTTAACTATATCATTGCAGTTTCTGACCACACTGTACCCAATGAGGAGAAACAGATATGAACTTAAGCCCCATCCCTCTCTATCACATTTCAACCTAGCAACTCAACTTTTTAGCAGAAGAGAGAGTATTATGAGTGCTTTCTGGTAGCCTTCTGAGGGGGTTATTCCCAAAGACCTGCCAGTTAAACAGAAATACCACTGACATTAGCCATCAACATCTCCCCAAATAACTAGCTATTGAAGATGCTCATCAGCCTGCATCTCATAGACAAGAAGTCAAGAAGGTGGTACACCCAAAGAAGGAGAATTTCATCAGTTACTGGAGAAGCCTGGGTCTCTCTCTCCAACTCGTTGCCTCCTACTTAGCAGGCATTTCCATGATCAAGCCTGATCCTGGAACCCCCCCACTCAAGGTTGCTGAAGAGGCCTTCCTTTCTGCTCACTGAACACACTGTGCTGCCTTGGTAACAAGGCCAATCCATCCGTCTTCTCATTAGATCATGAGTTTCTGAGGACAGAAGCATAGCCCAGTATATTGTAGATCCCCGAAAAATGATGAGTTAGTGATCAAACTGAGTAGAAAGCATCAAAGAGGCAAAGATAAGATTAAGCCAACCAAGAATTATTACTAAAGATGCTTTAAAACTTTCCTTAAAGGGCACATTTTTCACAAATCATTCCTTCTCACTTGCGCTTATTCTTTCCCCAAGTTGAGAGGTAAGAATAAGATTGGAAAACACTTAATAGTGACTATTTTATTGTACATGTTTTGGTGACATTGTATATTTTGTACATGTATTTGGTGACAAAGTTCTGAGAGCAAGAATATTTTTAATTTAGGCAAATAGGTTTAGTTGACATAAAAGTTTACATAAAGTAGAAATAAGGTTTTATAGAAATTCTACTGTGATTTCTTTTAACCCTTTGGTAGTTGGATATTTCTAAGTCAATGGAATGAAAGAGTTTCTCTTTATTCCCTGCCTCCAGGTCTTAAACAATCTAAGAGGAGTTTGCCTCTATTCGTTTTACTTGAGTTTAAATCTACAAGTTAGAATTTGACCATTACTCAAGAATGTATTTATCAAATGCAGGCTTATTTCCCCAAGCTTACTGAAAATGCATTTCTTAATATGTTATTGATTATCTTCCTTGCTATTTTGTTTGCTTGTAAACATACTAGCTTTGGTAGATAATGAATGTGAGAGGAAGGCAGGTAGCAAAATATTTAGGAACTGGATTTATTCTGCTCCTGGATAAACAATAATTGGATAATCCATGTTCTGTTTGTTTTACTTATCTAGTGCAAACACCCCGAAATTCTCCCAATTCCCATAGGTATTTTAGTTTTGAGAATGAAAATGACCTTGATGCATGGAACTCTCCAAATCATAAAGCATGTGCTACTGCCTCTATAAATACTCCTCTGTCTTATTTATACAAAATGATACCAATAGAAGATGAATTTAGTAGAGACATACCCCTGGAAAAACATCTTATCCTAGCCATATTTGTCGAGAAACAATTTTTTGAGTCACTTTGGGCACTAGTTACATAAACCAAGTAGCCTGGATTTACTGACATTTCAAATAGTAAGAAAACAGGATTTTCTTTTAGGAGAGAAATAGAAATAGGGATCACGGTTTGTGATTATTTTCATTCCAAATAAAACAAAATGAAAATATGCCAACTTTTACTTGGCAAATTAAAACCAAACACCCAAGACATTGAAGTCATATTTGCTTATGAGATTATAAGACTTTTCTGGTTTGTTTCACAAGTTTTTAGGTATTTGGCCAATGCTCTTACGCAAAGAAAACGTCACAAGGGGAAGAACCAAGCCCTACAGGAAGACGGAAGATAGGCCAAAAATGCTTCAAAATTGTCCTACTTATTCCAGTTTCTAGATTGGCTCTAGACGCTTAAGGGAAACACACTAGACATCAGCTTTAGAAACTGTTAGAGAATGAAAAACAGGTGATGACATAAACTAACAAAAAATGATGTTAAGGACGCCACACTCCAAACTCACAGAAAATCAATGGCATAAAAGCTTTTGAGAATCTTTCATACTTATCTATGTATTTCCTAACTACCTGGAAGATGAAAATACCACAAGGTAGAGGGCCAAAAGCTTTGTCTTTTCCGAGATGGAGTGTTATTCGTTTTCTCAACTCATACTGAGCATCTTCCATGAGTCAAACAGACATCTCTTCTTGGGGAAATCGGGATGAATTAAACACAGTTCTAAGCCCACAGAGAGCTAGCTGTCTGATGAAAATTTTATACTGTAATAGGGGCAGGCTCTTATACAAACCCAGACCAAGACTTTGAAAATATCAATTATTTGTATTATTAGTCCCTGTGCCTTAAAACTCACCCTGAGCCTGGTGTAGCCTCTGAAGATTTGACTAAGACCAAAAGTTTAGCTAAACTACTAGGAAAAAATGAGTCAGGTGTCAACACGTCTGCCTGCAACGAAACTATTTTAACCTGTTCTTTTCTGAGGGCTCAGTTCATCCACGGGAAGGAGATAAAAATTTTAAATTTAGGAAAAAAATGTTTGGAGTGTAAACTTGAATAGGAAAGAAGAACATAGGAGTCGGTCTTCAATCGCGTGAGTTCCAAATACTAGCTTTCCTTTCTAGTTGGGAATTGGAGCTACAATAGTCTTCACAACGGCTGATCTTTCGGGACCCTAAGAAAGCTGACACTCACTCGACTACTTACATTACACCCTCTTGCTCAGGTTTCAACCACACAGCTAAAGTAAACGATGCCGCCAGCGTTGGAGGAGGAGGAGAAGAAAAGCAATTCTTGTGATTTCCAAAAATAAAACTTGTCGAATTGCTATGGGAGTTGGGACGCAGATCCTGCTGGTCTGCGGTGATGCAGCCTCTGAACCCTGCTGAGAGCAGGGCAGTAAAGTTCGGGGATGAAGATCGATGTGGACAGTCCTGAATGCAAAATCGCTGGGTGCAGAACTGGAGACTTTCGGCAGAACTGTGACAAAAAGTGTTTCGGTCTGGGAGTCCACACGTTGCTTGGGTTGGCACCATTGAAACCTTCTTGAAAGCTCCCACATTCTCCAGCCTTGGGAAAAGACCTTGTGAGTGAGCCAACGATATGGAAACAAAATAAGCAAAGATCAATGTTTCAATGACGTGAAACGAGAAGCGGAAGCCCAGTGAAAGAGCTAGGCAATTCATGTTTACAAAAACGCATTCTCCTCCTAGTAAAGCTTTCCTAAATAAATAATAGGGCCAACGCCGCTCGCCAGCAACACTTTCAAGCAGGATGCTTTAAGTAACACTGAGAATCTCCATTTTCGGGAAATCGCAGACACGTTTTCACACTGAGGTAGTACCAAAGGCGTTCTTAGCAATGGCGAAGACATGAGTAGCAGCTGGTGTCTGAGAATCAAAAACAGAGTGTCAAGAAAATCCTGCTCCATCTTTAAACCCGAAGTTCATCCTAAGCATGAGGAGTTGAGCCCCTGCCAAGAAACATTATCGAACTTCTCAGAAAACATTTTGAAGTCCATTGTCTAGAGTATTTTAACTATTTTAGTAAATATCTGCATTTTACGGGGCAAATCAAGCATTTTAACAGTCCACCGGACAACCAGGTTTATAGATACATATAGAAACAGGTTTTTATTAATATATTTCACCACACAGCAATTTCAGATTGTTATTCCGCCCCAGGGAATTAGCACTATCCACTCTACTTAACAAGGTAAAGAATTGTATAGATTTCCTTTACACATGAACCGTGTGCTGGAACACAGAGGGAATGTGCTGATGTCCGAAATAAAGCTGCCAGAGCACGCTGGCCCTTGCCCCCTTATCCCAGCATGGGCAACAACTTTAAGCTCACAGTAAAGCTGATTAGAAACCCAACACCATCTGTCTGTCCCAAGCTTTCGTATTTAGCAAACGTTTGTGTGTTTCCTCATATGACTAGGTATTTGTCAGTTAAACATGGACCCCTAATACTGTGTAAGTAATTGTATTGATAAATAAGCTGAGTTACCATTTCTTTATTGCATTGCAACCAGTCCCCTCAATGTGACAAATGGCTCTTCACAGGACCGTTGTTGCCTTCACTGTCCCTCGTTGCCTGGCAACGCTGCAGCAACCCCCGGTGACTCTTAGCAAAGAGGCCGCCGCAGCAGGATGGCTGCAAGGAAGACTTGGGCGCCCAATAAAGTGTTCTGCACAGCAAACACTTGGTTACCGGAAACTCACAGAGCGCAGTCTGCTCGGTGGCCCGCCTGGAACTGAGCTCCCCAAGTTTTCAGCAGGTGCCTGGAGCAGTGGGAGGGACCAGGATGGGGCCAGGCATGCATAATTTTAAAGTAGCAGTACACCTTATCCGATAATCCCCTTTTCGCCCCTCCTCTTTCCCGCTTTCATGCACCTCAATCCGTTTAATCACGTCATCAAAATGACCTGCTACTGTTAGACAGTAACACAATGAACAATTTCCAGGGTTCTTTCTCTTTTCTGGGATACAAAGTGAGATTCTAAATCTTAATATATTGATGCGCTAAAAGTTTGGTCCATGGATGGAAGTTTCTGTTGACCATTCAGTCTTACTGCCTCCTTCCCTCAGGATAGCCTCTCCTAAATACACAGGCTTCTCTAGACTCTGGGGAGCATCTGATGTAATCTCTAAATGTTGCATTTGGAAGATCAGGGATTTTTTTTTTTTTTTTTGAGGAAGCTTAGCCCTGAGCTAACATCTGCTGCCAATCCTCCTCTTTTTGCTGAAGAAGACTGGCCCTGAGCTAACATTCGTGCCCATCTTCCTCTACTTTATATGTGAGACGCCTACCACAGCATGGCTTGCCAAGCAGTGCCACGTGTGCACCCGGGATCTGAACCGGCAAACCCCGGGCCCCCAAAGCAGAATGTGCGCTTAACCGCAGCGCCACCAGCCAGGCCCCTAGGGATTTTAACTAAACTGCAGAAGCAATAGAATGGCTGACTTTTTAAGCTGCTCATTGGATATGAATATGTATGTATTTATAAATGTGTATTTGATGTCAATTCTATATAGTTTCCATGACACCCAAAACTCTTTCTTTTCTACCATCTGGGCTACCTCATCCTAGAGGAGAAATATTCTAAAGCAACTAATACTCCTAGCCCCCCATTTATAACTTAAAAAGGGAAAATTCGTTTGGGAAAGAACTAGCCAACTGTGGTTTTTTTCCCTAAAGTTATCATATTTAGAGAAATGTTTAGAAAGGAGAGAAATGTTTTGATGGTGTTTCTTGTTAGTAAGACAGCTAGAGACAAACCCAAATTTCCTTTAATTTCAGGTAACTTAGATTTCCTTTAATTTCTCTTGATGAGAGACCTGGAAACAACAATCCTTTTATATATCAACTTCGTCAATTAGAACTAGGCGCTTCTGGAGGAAACCTTCACCTTTTGTCAAAATATCCTATTCTGTACTTGTTGATTATTACAATCTTGCAAGGGCAAATTTTCTTAAAAAGAAATTTTAATGTAAAACCAGCTAATATAAGGACTTTTGAGAATTTTGGAAAATGTTTGGAAATAGATATATAGGACACAGTGAATTAGATAAATGGATTGTTCAGATCTGATACAAAACATGTAACTAATGTTTGTCTTTGAAGAAGTTACTTAATGGCTGGCTTCTCCTCCTGCCTTGTGAATCCGAAGAATAACTTTCATTTTTAATTGTGGTACTTCCGTGTATCTTTTGGGTCACCATTCCGAGGATAAGAATTCTTCCACTACCTAACAACTCCTGCTTTGTAGTCGGAACTCATGACTCAAAATAGACAATCTAAGATTAGCGACTCTGCTCCACATTCAGAAACTCAGCCTGTAATTTGCAAAGGCAGACAATGGATTGACACATCCCTCAACTTTTGCAATTCAGTGCTATCAATCTTGAGGACACATCTGGTAAATGAATTGGGCACTAGCAGTTCCACCACCCCTATAAATGCCTGAGAAATAAGTACAGGGAAAAAAGTAAAAGTGTACAGGAGGAAAGTTTAGTTATAACGTAAGTGGCCGTGTGCTGTTATTTTTTGCATATGTTTCTGTGGATTCACTGGGTAGTTCTTCCGGTCTGGACCAGCTCGGCTGGGGTGGGATGGTCTGACTTGGCCTTACTCTCTCATCTAGCAGTTGGCTTGAGTGTCAGAAGGCTACCCCAGGCTCTTTCTGAGGGCGGCAGAAAAATTCCCAGCAACATAAGATAGGAGGCCCTAATGAGCAGGTACATTTCAGGCCTCTGCTAGCATAGCATTCGCTAATGTTGCATCGGCCAGAGCAAGTCACAGGACCAAGCCCAGATTCAAGGGCTGTGAAACAGACTCCACTCTTCAAAGAGAGAATGGCAAAGTTACATTGCAACAAAGGGGCGCACATACAGGATGCAAAGAACTTGAGAACCTTGTGCAATCTACCACAGACAGTTGCTAGCAATTTCTTTTCCTAGTTGTAAAGACATCATGTCACATTGAATCAGACTTCCCCTGTTTTGAAAAAGTCAAGAAAATGGTGTTCGAGTTAGACAACTATAAGCAAGTTCTTTTTCATTATCCTGGAAAAGATTACTCTAAAAGGCTTAGTTTTTCAGTCAGTTGAGGCTTAGCTCCCATTGATGGACAAAATCAAGGGGTACCTCCCCGTTCTTGGATTTTTAGCATCCCTGGATTTACTATTAAAATTGACTGCCCTCTGGCATAACTGATCCAGAAAAAAAAAAGTGTACATACAAAAAGTAACACTAGATATGAAAATAGAGGCATAAACTATAGATGCAATGTGACTACAAATATAAGAAAATACTGTAGACAATATTATGAGAAGTAAACTTGAATTCCTAGGCAAACTGGGCAAATTCCTAAAAAAATCTCCAACCTAGGCTGATTTAAGAAGAAAGAGAGCTGGAAACAACCCAAATGTCCATCGACTGCAAAATACATAATAAACTGTGGTGTATTCATACACTGGAAGGAGGTAGCACAACGAAAGAAAAATGACCTACAGCTACAAGCAACAGCACGGATAAACCTCACAGACATGGTCGCGAGTGAAAGAAGCCAGACACCCCAGGGACATACTGTATGATTCCATTTATATAAAGTTCAAGTATAGTCAAAGGTAATATGGTGATAGAAGTCAGAATAGTGCTGTCTCTTTAAAACAGAGGATCACATGGGAATGGGTTCATAGAAACCTATACAAGTGCTGGAAATTTCTGTATCTTGATATAAGTTGTGATTATACAGGTAGACACATTTGAAAAAGTTCATCAAGCTGTACATTTAAGGTCTGTGCACTTTATGCAAAATACATCCGATAAAAAAGAACAGTAGATTTTTTTAATTTTAAAAAATATGAATAGTTCTATTTATTAAATATTGTGCAAATGTATTCCCACAAGGAAAATAATGGGCCCAGACATTTGTGCAAATCAATTATACTATACATGTAGGAAAACTATAATTCCAATTTTTACAAACACTCTTGCAGATGGAATAAGATTATTTCCCAACTTATTTTATGAGGCTAGTATAACCTTGAGATGCATAGATAGATAACTGTGGATATAGATATAAACATGCAGACACAAAACAGACAGGAGAACATGAGGAAAAACATTGCAGACCAATCACATTCATGTACATAAATGCAAAAAAATCAAATTTTGAAAAAAACACAAACTGAATCCAGAAATACATAAAAAGCTTAAATCTCCTGATCAAGTTGGGTTTATTCCAGAATTGCAAAATTGGCTTAAATTAAAAATATGTATTAATGCAACTCACCATAAAAATAGATTAAAGGAAAAACTTTACATGATTTATTTAGGACCAAAATTCTTAATAAAGGATCTATTTATTTAGTTCCAAAACTACTTACTTAGAACTGAAAACAGAAGGAAATTTCTATAACTGGACATGTCATTTACAAAATAACCAACATCTTAAAGAATAATAATAAAAATCTTCATGATAATTTGCACTTTTGTTAAAATCAGGAGTAGAACATGGGCACTCCCTCTGTCCAACATTTTAAGGAAAATAAATACCAAAGGACAAGTACAGGAAATGATTATCAAATGTGACATAGCTCTCCAGATTACACAATCTAAAGACAAATATTTGACACAGGTTCTGGAGAGACGTATGTATAATTAATGCTGTTCATCAATTTGGGGGGCTCTCTTTTTTCTAGGCGCATGTCAAGTTACAGAGTGTCGCGTGACTTGCTTTAGCTAATGAAAGATGAGCAGTGACATGCGCCACTACCAGGATGAAGCTACAAGTAGTAGTGTGTGATTTACTATGCTTACCCTCTCCGTCACTCTGCCACATCCACATGGTGGCTGCTCTGTCAGCCTCTTTCCACAGCTGGGAGACAGGTCAGAGTTCTCCCTATTGACCCTGTTGGACACATAGCATGTGTGAGAAATAAACTTTTATTATTTAAGTGAACTTTTTAGAAATTTTGGCATTATTACTGCAGAATAACTTAGCCTAATCTGAGTGACACAAAAATCAATAAACAAAAATCAGTCACACTTCTCTATGCCACTTAGTCAATGACATAAACAAATCAAAAAATGTAACTAAATAAAACATGCTAGTTATGAAGTACTTAAGAAGAAATCTAAAAAATTCATTACTAATACAAACAAATAGTTTTATTGAATAACATTTAAGAGACCTAAAACAAATGGAGAAATATACTATGTTCTTGGATGAAATAAATATCACAAGAATTAAATTTTCATATAGTAATCTATTTTATTGTTAGTGCCATTGAGTGGACTCCGACTTCTAGTGACCCTGTGAGTGGCAGGGCAGAACCCTGCCTGGGCTTTTGCGCCATCCTCTCCCCTTCTGGAACTTTATCAGACAATGCTCTGCTGCTGTTTTATAGGGTTTTCAGGGCAATTTTTTTCAGAAGTGGATGGCCAGGTCCTTCTTCCTAGTCTGTCTTAGTCTGGAAGCTCTGCTGAAACCTGTCCACCGTGTGTGACCCTGAAGGCATTTAAAATCCTCGTGACATAGCTTTCAGCATCACAGCAACACACAGCTGCCACAGGATGACGACTAATAGATGGGTGGTGGGGTCCTTGGCTGGGAAATGAACCTGGACCCTGGTGGTGATGGTGCAGAATCTTAACCACTAGACCACCAGGGCCCCCTACAGTCGTTTATGAATCCAATCCTGTAAAAATCACAAGAGTCATTCACAGAACTTGACAAACTTATTCTAAAGCATATAAAGAAGAGCAAACAGCCAACAATAGCCAAGGCATTGCAGATGTCGAAGACAAAGGGGAGGAACTTTGCTAACAGATATCAAGACGTATATTAAAGCCATATAAATTAGGAGAGTATAACATTCGCGCAGAGATAGAAAAACAAAGAAACACAAGAAAAGACTCACACACATATATGGACTTCTATTTGTCCCTGCATACATTAAGAAAAGGATGAACTAGTGAGTACCTTTTGCAAGGAAAATTGATTACCCTTATTGAAAAATAAAATGAAATTGGATACCTACTTCTCACTATATACAAAAATTGATTCCAGAGAGATTAAGACTTAAAGGTAAGAGACAAAGCTTTAAAATCTTTTGAAATTAAAGAAGATATTTTAATGACCTTGAGGTAGCAACATATTTCTTAAACTAGATACAAGGAACACAAAACATACAAGATAAGTTAAATATGTATCACTACATGAGAATTAAGAACTTTTGTTCATCAAATGTCCCCACAAAGTGAAAACACAAGGCACAACATGACAGATGTCACACATGCAACGGAAAAAGGATGAATATACAAAATGCTTATATAATTCCTACAAATCAAAGACAAATCTTTTCGTTTTAAAAAAAAAGACGATATAAACAAGCATTTCACAGAAGAGTAAACACAAGGGACCAATACACTTACAGAAAGTGTTCAACCTTATCAGTGATCGAGGAGAGGTGAATTAAAACCACAATGAATTTTCTTTTACATGTGATAGATAGCACAAATTTTAAATTAGGACAACACTGACGGTTATGGGAAGTATGGAGCAACAGGAACTCCAAATATTTCCGATGGAAGGGTAAATTGATGCAAATGCTTTAAAGAACAATTTGGCATATTTAGAAAAGTTGAAGCTACATATATCCTAAGAAACAAGTTGCTACTTATGCATATTCATCAGAAAATCTTAACACTATGAACCAGGAGGCGTATTTTGCTTGTTCAGAGAAGTAGGTGAGACAACACCTAGTCTGGAATTAGGGATAACTAGGCTAAGGCGTACCCATTCAGATTGACATGCTTTAAATATATGTCAAGGCATATTTAACAAAGTGAGGAAAAACCAAGTTTCTTTCCTCCTGCATCCCATATATTTTCTTCCTCTTTTATGATTCCACAAGTAACATATGAACACTGTAAAAAAATTTTTAAGCAATATGGAGAGACAAAATTGAAGACTTCATCCATATGCCACCATAGTCTATTCATTATGCCTCTACTGTTAGAATTTTGACCTTTTCTATAAACATGAAATACATGTATTCTACACAAAACAGACTCAACATTCTGAAAATTTTTAGCAAAATGCTTCCTATTTTCGAAAATTCTCTTCCATTTTCTTTTGCAGTTTTCTGAACCAATATAATCCCTTGCAATGCTTCAAATGCAGAGAGTAAATTAAATCACTTTTTTCTTGGTGAACAGCGATAATTTGCATATTATTTGCTTTTCAAAGTCTTTCTAAGGTTACTAGTACTACAAGGTGCCTCAGAGTAATTCTAAGAAATGGTACGCGGGTAAAAGTGACATATGTCACTTGTAGGTGAACGTGTAAAGAGTCAGCGCTGGTGTGACTCTCTCTCCTCTGATGTGGTGATTATATTGAGAGGGAATATTCATCATCCAGTGAAATGACGACAACACTACCTAGAATATCCAGATCACCCGCAATGAACATGAAACATATGGGACACGCAGTAGAAGGAAGAAATCAACCCATGTGGTTTTAAGCCACTGAGATTTCAGGATTGTTTATGACAGTAGGGATGACTTTATGTGATGCACAAGGCCTGCTGCATTTCGTTATATGGCTATATCTGCAGTAGGACAATTGCTGACAATCCTATCAAATGCACTTGAAGACAAGGCTGGGGCTCTCTGGACAATTAATGACCTAACCTGCATCTATAAAAGTACATCCCCTTCATTCACCTGGCAGGGCTGACCCTGCAGCATGGAAGCATATATTTGCAGGCCCTGGAAGGAAGCTATTGCATCTTTAACTCTTCAGTTATATCTGAGGAAGCAGAAGCTGTTTGGCCCACAGGAGGCTGGAATCCCTTTAGCAATGTTGGACCCAGGTGGTTGGAAAAGGCTATGAAAACAAACAAAAAATCTAGCCACAATCTTCTCAGATGGGTCTTGGAAAAAGAGACAATTCATTTTAGGAAATAAAACTCTCCAAGAGAGGGGAAGCTCCCAGACAAGGCCCTGTGGGAATAAAAGGACAGCTAAGGGCTTGGCTGGAACAGAAGGCTAAGAGCTTAGTAAGTTGGTAGCACGTCAAGACAGAGAAAACAACCAGAGATGTCAGCAGGGGGATCATTCGTGAAACAATCTCACTGCCAGGCACACACCCAGTCTAGGAGGGCACCTAGGGAGTTCCCCTGTATACCACCCACATTGGTTTGTTAAGTCTCTAGCAGAGGCTATGTCTTAATTCTAGGAAAGCTCCAATATGCCACAGAAGGGAAGCTGCCTTCCTTGGAGTGGGTTAGACATTCACCCAGGGGCTCCGTGGAAGTTAACTTCTCTGAATCGTTTGATCCTCAAGGCCAGGCCTGGAATCCTGATAATGGAGTATTTGCCTCCTTGAGAATCTCAGAAACTTCAGAACCTCTCACAACCAAGAAGAAAACAAGACAGAAAGAGATAAGCCACATAGCACCACTACCTGATGGAGTAGCCAGAGACCTGGCCTCAGGGATGTGACCCTTGGGGACCTCGTAGGCCACAGTGAAGGAACAGTTCCCAATCTGAAGAAGCAGTCATTAAAAAGAGTAACAAAGTATGATGCCTCGCTATTGTGGCTCAGCCTCATTTCCCAGAGGATGCGGAGAAGCTGATGAGGGCCATAGTATGTTTTAGGGAGATGTCAAAAAAAAAAAAAGAATAGATAAGGTTAAAGGAATGGACCATATATCCTCCATCACCCAGAGCTTTATGAAAGGTAGAAGAAATAGTGGTCAAGAATGCAAGCTCCAGAGACAGCCTGGGTCAGAACCCTGGCTCCACGACCCATTAGCTATGTGTTCTTGACAGGTTACTTAACCTCCTTTTGCTTCGGCTTCCTTATCTATAAAATGGAAATATTACCTACCTCCTAGGATTGTTGGGGGATTCAATATCTAGACCACAGAGCAATGACTGGGTCTTCACTGTTAGTTCTCATTATATTTTTTTCCGATTTATACTTACTGAGTTTTTCTGTAACTGTACATCCAAAAACAATAGAGAGAATAAGTATATTTGGAGGAAATATTATCATGCATTTCTATATCATTAGAGTTCACCAAACACTTTTATGGATTACCTCATTTGATCTTTATAACAATCCTACAAATTGCACAGAGATAATATCACTCTCAATATACACATGAAGAAAATGAGAATGAGGACTACAGTGGCTCTTGTAAAGTCACTTAATTGGTAAGTCGCAAAACCTGGACAAAAGCCCAGATTATCAAGATTGAGCACCGTTCTCATGATCCTAAGGCTGAAATAATCAGAGGCTTCATGGAAGTGGTGGGGTCTTGAACTGTGCCTTGAGAGTTGACAGTTTTCATAGATAGAGGAGAGAAAAATTAGCATTTCACGTGACCGAACAATATGAATGAAGACACTGAGTTTGGAAGAAGACAGTTCTACATTTATAGAACACAATTTCCTGTAGAAATACCTAGAGACATACAATTCAGCCCTCCAGAACAGAATTTATCAGATTTCCAGATTTTTCTAAAAATGTTCAAAGCATTAACAAGGGTATTGTAAGTAATTTTTGGGAGCCTCAGTATTTTATTCACTATCTAGGACCTAGCAGTCCTCATTCTGTTGCTTTGGTCAAACCTGTGGAACACATGTTCTTATACTTCTTAAATTATGCAAACTCTCGGATGATCCAACAATAGTATTTGTTTGAGGCATAAAAGCTTCGCATTGATAGTTCAAGGTACGCTGGGACATGAGGAGAACTCGATACCATTGATAGCATGTGGCAGGCCATCTAATTCCTGTCCGTTCTTTCTCCTCAGCCTGGGCAAGGGCCCAGACTGAGCCTGGCAGGTGAATTCAAGAGTGGCTTTCTAGATCTGAGCCTGGCAGGGAAATAACAGCTGCGAAGCAGTCTGGGACAGATAGCAGCAGGCTAGTTAATGGCTGGCAAGCAAGACAAATAGGTGGGTGTGGGTCTGAAAATGAAAATGACACAATGTAGAGAAGGACAGCAGGCAGAGCACAGCACAGAACTGAGCTCAAGCCAAACAAGCAATCGGCAATAATTAAGGCTCAAGTTTCTACAGAGAGCAATGCTCCTTAGAATGACGTGGCCCCCCTTTCACAAAGTGGGAAAGACCTGGATTGCCTGAAACCCATGGGTATGTGGTTTCAGAACGTTTTTCAGAAAGTGCCATTATATTGAGGGAGGAAACATGAAGACACAGCAGGATTTAGGGGACAGTGAGCTATGCAGGGACAAGGTTATATTTGGTCTTAGAAACTCAATCCAGTTGAATAACACCTGAAACAGCCCCATAGAGGGAAAAAGATGTTTCACACTTAGAGTGAAACAGAAACATAAAAGTCATAATGATGGGAGCAAAAAGAGTTTTGCTTAGGAGAAAAAGCAAACATTATGTGTTTGAGAGCTTTTTCGTTTTAATTGAGGGGAAATAATATGGAATATGCTATATCAGTAAAGTTTTTTAAAAGGTCTCTGTAACTCTCTATGTTAATTTATTTATGTGGTTCATGAATATGATTTTTGGGTGCAGAAGCCAAAGACTTCAAGAAGAGAAGAGCAAGAATTAGAAAAATGATTAAGATTGGGGCCGGCCCCATGGCATAGCAGTTGAGTTCACATGCTCCACTTCAACGGCCCAGGGTTCAGTGCAGACCTACATACCGCTTATCAAGCCATGCTGTGGCAGGATCCCACATACAAAGTAGAGGAAGATGGGCACAGACGTTAGCTCAGGGCCAATCTTCCTCAGCAAAAAGAGAAGGATTGGCAGTGGATATTAGCCCAGGGCTAAGTTTCCTTACAAACAAAACAAAACAAAAGAATTAGAAAGACAACTAAGATAAAATTTGAGCAAAATACATATGCAGAACAGTTTCTAAAACATATGCAAATACTATCGTCATCAGTGTAACTAAAACAGTTTGAGAAATCAGCAATTTTACTGAGAAGGAAATCGCATGTGAGAGAAATGACATGAGAGTCATCTCTGATGGAACTAATTATTGTTAGAGTTTAAACCAAAATTCAGATTTCCTGATGACCAGACCAGAATGACTTCTACCTCATTCCATACCCATGAACACATTTGATTACTGTGTAAAAGAAAAACGTTCATGAGGAAAGGAATTAACACGAGCATGTGAGCAATCCCTTTGAGTAGTAACAATAGTAATAATGTTAACTGAGTATGCACAGTATGTATGAGGCAGTATGTTGGAAATACTATCTCATCTCATCTAGATAAAACCTCAAGCAATAATTAATACTGCCACTATTTTAGACATCAGGATGCTGAGACCTGGATATCAAATAATTTATTAAAGTCAGACAATAAATATTTAGGAAGAAAAACAAGATTCAAATCTAGTTCATCTAAATTTTCACGACAATGCCAGGTTATCCTTAAAAGCAACAATCTCAAAGAACATTCTAGTATTAGACATTTTCTCATATTCTAAACTTATCTCTTAAAGTAATTCAGGCGATAGTAGGCATCTGCGGTCTACCTGGCACTGTGCTACACTAACTGAGGAATGTCCTAAGAAAACTCTTGTGGCCTTTGGCTTTGAAAAAACAGTAAGGGATTTTGTTTTAGGAGGGAACGGCAAGCCCTTAGTTTAATTGTGATCCACAGAAGCAGCTCCTTTTAGCTGCCGTGTGTTCGGATGCCTCCAATTCTGTTCTTCTAGGATAACGTGAACAGCAGCTCACATTCAGAAGGATCATCTGAGAAAAAGCCATGATGATGGGAAAAGTGAGAAGGAAAGCACGGTTTTGAATGAGTACTTGATAAGATCGAAGTTATTGGCGGTAAGGGAATCATTTTATGTAGGGGCAAATGAATCAGCTATAATTTTAACCTAAAGTACCACTATAGGGGTTGTAAAATTCTTTCTACTTGGATAAATACTCTGTTTGAATTGCAGCTTGCAGTGAGAATGTAATAAAGAGTAACCTAACTTGACAAGACACTATGACCACAAAAAAGAGCTCTTTGTTTGGCAGTTGCAGGACTGGCCTCCAGAATTGAAGTAGAGCTCGAGTACAGTCTGCAGATGACCCATTTAAAGCAGAGTGAGGTTCAAAAGAGACAATCAGTTTGGGCAGAGGCCCAAGGAGACAATTAGGAGGGAAGAAAGTGGACCCCAGGTGAGAAGCACTTGAAGACTGACCATGGGACTTACAAAATCCTCAGCAACTTAATCAAAGAGAGACCCGCTGTGCACGTTTGCATCGTCTGATTGAACACCAACCGATAGCTAGTAATTAATGATTGTTGAATGAGTGAACGAATGACCCAAATCTATAATGCAACTCATGGCTGGGTTGTCAACCCATACGCTGGACAGCCATACTCCATGCTCCAGTTTTAGCTTGAGGGGGACATACAAGACCCAGAGCCATCACGAGACTCGAGATCTTTGAGAGTTCCTCGAAACATCAACATATGGGTAAGAAGGATGTGGAGGACTGGCCGGCAGGGGGAAAAACAGAAACCAAAAGAATTAGAGGGAAAAAATTAAAAGAATTGGAAACAGGCTCAGAAGTTCAAAATGGACTTTTTAAAAAATCAACATTCTCTTGTATCTTTGTTAACACGTTAGCTCAGCTTGTTCTTTTCAGGACAGAATCTTGAAAACTAAAGCCGACTGAGTTTGTCTCTGAGAGCAGAGAGATGACACACAAGCAGCAACTGCTCTGTCCCCAGCTTTCATCACTTCAGCAGGCTTGTGACCCTCCTGTCTTAAGCCACTCAATGGTTTCTGTTTCTTCATTCTCCCATCTTTCCACTTCGACTATAAACACAATAGTTCCCCAACATAATATAACAAGCCAGGGGGAGAGATGAAATAAAATAAAAATAAAAGAATATGTTCTTTATTTAATAACACTTTTTAAATTATGAAACTAATACATGATCAGTATAGAATATTTTCAAACATAGAGAACTTGCAAGAAAAATCACCCATAAATCTACTACCACAGTTACCACAATTAGCACACTGTTCCTTTTTTATTCTAGTTATTTTTGTCTCTATAATCTTAATAAATTTTCATTAATTATTTTTAGGATTGTTTTATTTAACAATGTTTTTAACTATTATGATAATGCCATAAGGAACATTTTTGTCTCCGTATTTGCTAATTGTCTTAGAATAAATTCCTGTAGAGGCATGACTTGATCAATGAGAATGGACATTTTAAAGACCCAAAACATATTGTCCAATTGCTTTCCAGAAAAGCTATAATAAATTGCTATTCTTATCCACTATATGAAGTGTTCAAGTCGCTCCACCAACGTCAACAGCGAATATTACAGATTTTTGATCTTCACTAATTAGACAAGAGGTGAATAAAATCTTATTCTTATTTCAAGATTTTCATTTATCTGCTAGTGAAGTTGAACATTTTATAAGATTATTTGCCATTTCTATTTTATCAATTCATTTCCTTTGCTTGTGTTTCTGTTAAGGGTTAAATTTTTAAAAAATAGATTACATACTATAGTTTAAGGATGTTAATAATTTGGCATGCCCATAGAAAGTATTTTCCCTAGTTTATTGTGTACATTTTAATTTTTTTCAGGGGAAGTATATGTGTGTGTGTTTATTTATTGTGGTAAAATATACATAACATAAAACTTACTGTTTTAACCATTTTCAAGCATATAATTCAGTGACATTAAGTACATTTCACATTGTTCTGTAAGCATCACCACCATCCACCTCCAGAACTTTTTCATCTTCCCAAACTGAAACTCTGTACCTCTTAAACAACAACTTGCCATTTCTCCAGTTCTTTCCAAATTACCATTCTTCTTTCTGTCTCTGAATTTGACTACACTAGGTACCTCACATAAGTGGAATCATAGAATATTTGCCTTTTATGTCTGGTTTATTTCACTCAGCATAATGTTCTCTAGTTCATCCATGCTGTAGCATAATTTCCTTCATTTCCCAGGCTGAATAATATTCCACGGTAAGTATATATCACACTTTGTTACTCTACTCATCTGTTCATGGACAGTTGGGTTGCTTTCACATTTTGGCTATTGCCAATAATGATGCAATGAATGTTGATGTACAAGTATCTGTTCAAGTTCCTGCTTGCAATTCTTTTGGGTATACACCCAGAGGTGGAATTGCTGGATCATGTGATAATTCCACGATTAATATTTTAAGAAGTCACTATACTATATTGTTTTTCACAATGGCAACACCATTTTACATTCCCACCAGCAATTCACAAGGGTTCTAATTTCTCCACTCCCTCATCAACACTTGTCACTTTCTGGGTTTTTTTGATAATAGTCATTTTAATGCATATGAAGTAGTATCTCCCTGTGGTTTTGATTTGCATTTCCCTAATGATTCTTGATGTTGAGCACATTTTCATGTGCTTATTGTCAATGTATCTGTTTTAACATAAGTGATTTTTATCTCTTTAGATGTATATTTACCCAAATCTTTCTTTTTTCTTTTGCGATTATTGCTTTATGCTGAAAACAGTATAAACTATCCCATGATCTGCAAGAAACTCATCTACATATTCTACTCACTTTATCATATTATTTTTAACTTGTGTTATGTTTAAAACTAACTGATCAATAGAGCACCATTTATTAAGGATACTTCCATTTCCACTATAAATGTGACAATGGGACAAGGGACCCCCACCAGAGTGCATGCATATATGTTAGTAAAGTAGCAGCCACAAGCAGGCAATCACAGATGGGCCCTGTCAGCATGGTCCAAGTCTGATACGGTGAGATTACAAAGGACAGGCACAGATTCTAGAGATGACGGCAGGCTCAGAATACACAGCTCCTTCTCCCCCACTCAGTAATCTATGACTAGATACTACCAATATGTGAAGGTACAAACCCCACTCCATCAAATAATATGAGGAGGTATATTAATATTCCAGACCAGAAGGAAAATGGCAAGCACTCAGAAATCAATCCTGAAGGCATGGAAATTCACAATCTAAATGGCAGAGAATTCAAAATAGCTATCATCAAAAATCTCAGTGAATTACAACAAAATTCAGACAGATGGTTCAATGTAATCAGGAATAAAATTAATGGACAGAGGGAATTCTTCACAAAAGAGATTGGAACTATAAATAAAAACCAATCCAAAATGTTGGAGATGAAAAATACAATGAATCAAGAAAAATCTCTAGTCCTTGAATAACAGAGCTGATATTATGGAGGACAGAATTAGCTGTTTGGAGAACGGAAATATAGAAACACTTCAGATGGAGAAGAGAGAACTAAGACTGAAAAGTAATGAAAAAATTTTCGAAGAAATATCTGAAATAATTAGGAAATACAACATAAGGCCTATAGGTGTTCCATATGGATAAGAGGGGGAGAAGGAGCAGAAAGTTTGTTCAAAGAAATAATAGCTGAGAACTACCCAAACCTGAGGAAGAAGCTGGAATTACACATGAAAGAAACTAATAGAAGTCCTAATTACATCAATATCAAAAGACCTTCTCTAAGGCATATATTAGTAAAACTGACAAAAGTCAATGACAAAGAAAAAATGTTAAGGGCAGCAACAGAGAAAAAAATAACTTGCAAAGGAACCCATATTAGGCTTTCAGTGGATTTCTCCCCAGAAACCATACAGTCTAGGAGAGAGCGGAAGGGTATATTCAAAATTCTTAAAGACAAAAATTTTCAGCCAAGAATCTTCTATCCAGCAAAAATATCCTTCAGATATGATGGAGAAATTAAAACTTCCCCAGATAAACAAAAGCTGAAGAAGTTCACCGCCACAGGATCCCCCTACAAGAAATGATCAAGAAGGCTCTCATACCTGAAAAAAAAAAAAGAAAAAAAAAGAAAGGGTTTACAAAGCCTTGACCAAGGAGATAAATAGGCGGACAAAGTCAAAAAATTGCAGCTCTCTTTCAGAACAGGTTAGAAAACAATTACAACATTAAGAATAAAGGAAAGGAAAACATCAAAAATAACTATAATCTCATCATTTTAACAACAAATTCACAACACAAAATGGAATAAGTTGTGACAGCAATAACTTAGAAGGGGAAGAGGAAAGTGATGGAACTTGCTTAGACTAAGGAAACAAGAGGCTATCAGAAAATGGGCTAGCTATGAGATTTTTTACACAGACCTCACAGCAACCATTAAACAAAAAGTCAAAACAGAGACAGAAATGATAAATAAAGAGAAAATTGAGAAAACCATTATAGAGGACTGCCAAACTGAATTGGCAGTCCAAAATACATGGGACAAGAAACAAAGGAAATATAGAACAAGCAGAAAACAAGTGATAAAATGGCAGCATCAAGCCCTCATATATCATTAATCACTCTAAATGAAAATGGATTGAATTCTTTAATCAAAAGACACAGAGTGGCTAGATGGATTAAAAAACAAGACCCAATAATATGCTGCCTCCAGGAAATACATCTCAGCTCTAAATACAAACACAGGCTCAGAGTGAAGGGTTGGAAGATAATACTCCAAGCTAATAGCAAACAAAAGAAAGCAGGGGTTGCCATACTTACATCAAAGTAGACGCCAAGATAAAAAAGACAATGAGAGACAAAGAGAGGCAGTATATAGTGATAAAAAAGACACTCCACCAAGAAGACATGACACTTATAAATATATAAGCACCCAACACAGGAGCACCAAAGTACATAAAGCAACAATTAACAAACCTCAAAGGAGATATTAACAACAACACAACAATAGTAGGGGACCTTAACGCCCCGCTTACATCCATTACAATGGATAGATCATCCAGACAGAAAGTCAATAAGGAAATGGCAAAATTAAATGAAAAACTAGACCAGATGGACTTAACACATATATATGGAACACTCCACCCAAAACAGCAGACTACACATTCTTCTAAAGTGCACATGGAATATTCTCAATGATAGACCATACATTGGGAAACAAGTCAAGCCTCAATAAATTTAAGAAGATTGAAATCATATCAAGCATCTTTTCTGAGCATAATGCTATGAAACTAAAAATCAACTACAAGAAAAAAGCTGGGATCGTGACAAAAAGTGCAAGAAGATAGAAAAACAAGAACATAAAACAGGTGGGAAAATATAAAACAAATTGTAAGGAGTATTCATGAGGACATTAAATATTAATGGATTATATATGATCATCAGTTTATACTCTACTTACGGGATACTTTAGAAAGATTAAAAGTAAAAGTAGGGACAAAGATATACCAAGCAAGCACCAACCAAAAGAATCTGGGGTAGTTATAACAAAATGTTCAGAAAACATAGACTTTCAGAAGCATTTTTGGAGATAAAAATGTATATGATATAATATTAAAAGGGTCGATCCATGAGAACAACATAAAAAATTATAAATTTATATATTTGTAGTTATAATTTCAAAATATATATATTTGATAGAATTAAAGGGAAAATACACAAATTCACAATCATAAACAAAGAATTTTAACCCACCTGTCTTAATAATTAATAAACAGATCAATAATGATTAAACAGAGTTTTTAGCAAAATTAACCAACTTGACCTAATCAACATACAGAGAGCACTGTGCTCAATCATGATAGAATTGATATCATTTTCAAGTGCACAAAGAATACTTACCAATTGTTTTTCATATGTTTGGTGATGAAGCAATTCTCAACAAATTTCAAGAGATTCAAGTAAATTAGAGTATTTATAAGACCATGGTGAAATTAGGCTAGAAATCAATAACAAAGATATCCAGAAAATCCCTAAATGTTTGGAAATGGAGAAATATATTTCTAACATAGATCAAAGAAAAATCACAACAACGATATTAGAAAATATTTTGAGCTTAATAAGACAAAAAAATCTTAAAGAAAAATGAAATGCTACAATAATATATGATAAGAAGAAAGGATTAAAAATTAATTAATCTCAAGCAATTGGAAGCGAATAAATTGACATCCCCTCAAAACAAGAAGAAAGAAAATGATTAACCAATGGACACATATCTATGCAAAGAACATTGTATAGCAGAGAAAAATTAAGAAAACCAAGTCATTTCTTTGAAAAGACTAACAAAATTGATAATTAATCAATCAAGAAAAAAAAGAAAGAGGCAAAATTTACCAGTATCAAATGGACACCTTCCAAATCATACAGATACTAAAAACAAAATAAGGTTACATTATTAATATCTTTATGCCAATAAATTTGGAAAATTCTATAAACTGAGAAAATTCTTAGAATTCATGCTTATCTCAATTACAGAGTTTGTTAGTATGAGTACACACTTCAGAACTATCTGCTTGATGACCTCAGACTCTTTGGTTAGCACAGAATAAGGGAAGGTGGGGGAAGTTAGGGAATTAATGTTTCAGGAGCATTTGTAAGTACCAGAACCGGTGCTAAGTGCTTTGTTTTATTTATCCTAGAAATAAAATAGTAAAAATCCACTAGGAAATAACTGTTGTTCTCTCTGTTTTTATAATGAAGAAGTTGAGGCTCAGAAACAAGCTGCCCAGCATTATCCGGGTGGTAAGTGATAGCGTTAGGATTCCAACCCGGAACAATCTCTCTTCAGAGGCTACAAACCCCAACTACATCTCCGACTTTATCAAATTCATCGCTCCTATCTCCCAACCCCAAAGCACTGTGCGAGTTCATGGAGAACCCAGGCGTCTGGTCTCAGTTTCTCTCTCTCTCATTCCATTTGACTATTCATCTGCTACAATCAGCAGTTCACTCTCTTAAGCACACCAGTGGCACTGTGATCACCAACGTCTTCACCCCTAGGAAATCTTAAGAAATCCACTTCCTGTTTACAATCTTCATTCTTCCCTGCTCTTCCTCACTCCCTCACTTCCATTAAATGTACAGCAGGAGCTCATGAAGACTCTTAATTCTTGCATCATCCTTCTTTATTATCCTAGGCTAGCCTCTCCTCTCCACACCCCTGCCCATACCACAAACTCATGATACCAACCACTTTCACAGTGCTCTAAAATATCATCACTTTTACTTCTGTTTTTTTACCCTCCCTTTGCCTGTCCTAACCCAGATGCAGCCTCTATTTCCTAGGTATAAACTGCTAAATACTGCTAGGGAAAATCACTGGGCTATATGGTTTGCTGCCATTATAATCCATGACTTTAGATCCCAATGGGACTCCTGAATACTATCCAGCAGTGTTTATACTGGTCATTAGTCAGTTTCCTCTTGCATTCCCCTTGCAAACAGTTCACACTCCCTCCAGCCCTCCAGCGGCCCCCAACTCCCTCTCTCACAGCAGTTGATAATGGTAAATACGCTCCCACCCCCGCAGACCACCCCTTCTTTCATCATTACCTCTCATCCTTATGGAGAGAAGTGTCTTTCCTCTTTAGATCTAAAACTCTGAATTTCTTCTCCTTTTCTAGACTTTCCTCCTTGAAATACATCTTTTAAGATTATATCTTCAATATCTTCTCCTCTGGTACTTTCTTTTTCAACTGCAAATATTCTGAAATTTTCATTCATTCATATGTATACGTACACAGAGACAGAGAGAATATTAACCTTGCTCTTGCTGTAAGCTGTGTCAGTCTCTCTTCAAATTATGTGAAAGGACAGTCTATCCTTGTCTCTGTGTCCTCAACCATTTCTCTTGTTCCTGTATCTATTCCACTCCATTAACACACCCTCCCTAAATCATCACTGATCTCCTATTGGTCAAATCCACTAAACTATTTTCAGTTGTATCTTTTCTGTCAACATCTATCAAATTTACTAATATCACCTATTCCTACTTTTAACAAACCTTTCCTCACTAGACTTCCAGAAATCTTCATTCTTGTTTTAGATGAATCCTTTTCTGATCTTATGGTCTTTTCTCCTGCCTTCTCAAGAATTCTTTTTTTCCCTTCTAGTTTCTGGCTCTAAATTAGAATCACCTGGGGTACTTTTTAAATAGGCTGAAACTGTGCCCTCCCACTCCTCCCTCTCCCCTCCCCTCCCCTCTCTCCCTCCCTTCCCTCCTCCTGACCAATTAAATCACAATCACTTGGAGGTGGAGCCCAGACATCAATTTTTTTTTTTTTTGAGGACAATTAGCACTAAGCTAACATCTGCTGTCAATCCTCCTCTTTTTGCTGAGGAAGACTGGCCCTGAGCTAACATCCATGCCCATCTTCCTCTACTTTATATGTGGGATGCCTACGACAGCATGGCTTGACAAGCGGTGCCATGTCTGCACCTGGGATCCAAACCAGGGGCACCTGGGCTGCCAAAGCAGAACGTGCGAACTTAACTGCTGCACCACCTGGCCAGCCCCCAGACATCAATATTTTTTTAAGTTCCTAAGATGATTCCAACAAACAGCCAGGATTGGAAGCTTACAGGTTTTCCAGAAGCCAATGATTTTTATATGCATGAGCATCACCTGGGAAGAATCCTTAATGTGCCACTCCCCAAGCCCTGCCTGCCAGGTATTTTGATTCTGTAGGATTTGAATGGGATCTCTGGGTTTGCATTTTTAACAAGAACCCCAGATAATTCTCATAAAATGTCGTTCAAGTGGCCCCCTTTAAGAAATATTACTTTAAGAATTTTCATCTGTTTCCTTTCTTTTGAAATGCCTTCTAAACTGCCTTCCAAGCTTTCCTACCTGGATGTCACAGTCACCTTAAACTTATCACATCGAAAATTAAACGTATTCCCTGCTCCCTGCCATACCTCTCCAGAATCCCACTGCTTGCTGTATATTCCCTCTGGTAATAGCACCAATATCCACTCTGTGTTAAGGCAGAAATCTTTGAGCCAACATCTTTCCTTCTTTCCTAATTCTTCACCTCCCATCGATCAATACAACCCTTTGACTCTGCGTAAGAAATGTCTCCAAAAACCTCTTTTTCCTCCTCACTACATTGAGACTTTTTCTTAAATGAATGCTACTACTTTATAATTGTTGTATCTGCCTTAGTATCTCCACATTGCTGCCAGAATAAATACCTTTATTAATAAAATGCACATTAGGTAATAATGACTAACATTCAGCTAAGTGCCTAGTATATGCCAGGCACTGTTCTAAGAATTATGCCTGTTTAAGTAATTCATTTACCCCTCACCTCAGCACTTTGCCCTAGGAGCTATATTATCTCCTTTTGGCAGATGGGAGATGATAAGAAACTCGCCTAAGTTTACATACGTAATAAACAACGGAGCCGGGATTCAAATCCAGGCACGTGTTCTTAATCTATACTGATGTCTGATTACATTGTATTCCATCTTTAAGATCTTGGCTTCTTGTGGGGCCGACCCCGTGGCACAGCGATTAAGTGCGCAGGTTCCACTTTGGTGGCCCAGGGTTCACTGGTTCGGATCCCGGGTACCAACATGGCACCGCTTGGCTAGCCATGCTCTGGTGGGTGTCTCACATATAAAGTAGAGGAAGATGGGCATGGATGTTAGCTCAGGGCCAGTCTTCCTCAGCAAAAAGAGGGGGATTGGCAGCAGTCAGCTCAGGGCTAATCTTCCTCAAAAAAAAAAAAAAGATCTTGGCTTCTACCCTGCCTACAAAATAAAATGAAGACTCTTTAATATGGCACACAAGGCAGTTCAGATTAGCTCCCAACCTCTCCAACCTAATTTCCTACCATGCTCGTTCTTTGCTCTGGCCAGGGTGAGATTCCCACGATTTCCATCCCCACCAAGTCCCCTCAGGCTCCATAACTTTGCTATGTCTGCCCTGCCTATCTTGCCTTTCTGCTCCTTCCGCCCACCCGTCTTCTGAACAGGCAATGCCCAATCATCCTTTTAAAAATAAGTTTAAGGGCCAGCCAGGTGGCATAGTGGTTAAGTTCTCATGCTCTGCTTCTGCAGCCCAGGGTTTGGTGGTTCTGATCCTGGACACAGACCTACACACGGCTCATCAAGCCATGCAGTGGTGGCGTCCCATATATAAAATAGAGGAAGATTGGCACAGATGTTAGGTCAGGGCCAATCTTCCTCAAAAAAATAAATAAATAAATAAATAAATAGTCCAAATATTGCTAATTCTGGGGGGCCAGCCCAGTGGTGCAGTGGTTAAGTTCACATGTTCCGCTTCATCAGCCCAGGGTTTGCTGGTTCCCATCCCAGATGCAGACATGGCACCACTTGTCAAGCCATGCTGTGGTAGGCATCTCACATATAAAGCAGAGGAAGATGGGCACAGGTGTTAGCTCAGGGCCAGTCTTCCTCAGCAAAAAGAGGAGGATTGGCAGCAGATGTTAGCTCAGGGCTAATGTTCCTTAAAAAATATATATATATATTGCTAATTCCGTTCACATGTTGCACGTGCTTTCAGTAGAAAGCTCTTGGTTTATTTTGTATCATCCCTCTATAAACTTCTTAAAAACAAGTACCACATATAGTTCATTTTAGTAGACCAAATTTTCCTGGCATAGTGTCTATCTTAGATTCTTAGAGTTACCACAACAAAGGAACACAAATTTAGTGCCTTAAACAACAAAAATTTATTCTCTCACAGTTCTGGAGGCCCAAAGTCTGGAATTAAAACGTCAGCAGGGCCATGCTCTCTCTGAAGGCTCTGGGAGAATCCTTCACCTTTTCCAGCTTCTGGTGCTTTTGCTCTGCGGCAGCATAACTCCAATCTCTGCCTTCAGGCTCACATGACCTTCTTCTCTGTGTTTCTATGTCCTCTCCTCTTCGTATAAAGACTCTGGTCATTGGATTTAGAGCCCACTCTGTATCGAGGATGACTTCATCTTGAGATCCTTAACGAATTACATGTGCAAAGAACCTATTTGCAAATATTGTCATACGTTGTCAAATATTCTGAGGTTCTAGATGAACCTGAATTTTGGAGGATACTATTGAACCCACTAAAATGTCTGTAAGAAATAGTCAACAATCGTTTATTGATTATTAGGTAGGAGGTAAGCAGAATGAATGAATAACAGATGAATGAAAGGGCTTGTATCCAGAATATATAAAGAATTCTGTCAATGATAAGACTAACGATCCAACTTTTTTAACTATTTCTTTTCTTTTCCTTACTTTCTTTTAACACCTTATTTTTTCCAAGCAGTTTTAGGTTTACAACAAAATTGACAGGGTGGTACAGAGATCTTCCATATACCCCCTGCCCGTACACATGCATGGCCACCCCCATGATCAACATCACTGAAGGTGGTAGATTTTTGACAAGGAAAGAAGCTACATTGACGCAGTGTAATCAACCAAAGTCCATGGTTTGTATTAGGGTTTACTCTTGGTGTTGTGCATTCTACAGGTTTGCACAAATGTATAATGATATATATCTATCATTATAATATCATACAGAGTATTTTCACTGCCCTAAAAGTCTTCTGTACTCTGCCTATTCATCCCTCTGGCACCCCACAACCCTGGCAATCACTGATCTTTTTATTGTCCCACAGTTCTGCCTTTTCCAGAATGTTGGAATCATACAGTACGCAGCATTTTCAGATTGGCTTCTTTCACTTAGCAATATGCATTTAGTGTTCCTCCATGTATTTTCACGGCTTGATAACTTGTTTCTTTTTAGAACTGAATAATATTCCATTGTCTGGATGTACCACAGTTTATTCATATATTCACCTACCGAAGGCCATCTCTGACTCATTTCCAAGTTTTGGCAATTAGAAATAAAGCTGCTATAAACATCCCTGTGCAGATTTTTGTGTGGAGGTAAGTATTGAACTCATTTGGGTAAATACAAAGGAGCATGATTGCTGAATCATATGGTAAGAGTATGCTTAGTTTTATAGAATTCTGCCAAACTGTCTTCCAGAGTAACTGTGCCACTTTGCATTTCAACCATCAGTGACTGAGAGTTCCTATTGCTCCACATCCTCACCAGCATTTGGTGTTGTCAGCATCCAGGGTTTTGGCCATTCTAATAGGTGTACAGTGGTGTCTCATTGTTATTTTAATTTTCATTTCTCTGATGACATATGATGCGGAGCAGCTTTTCATATGCTTATTTGCCGTCTGTATCTTCTTTGGTGAGGTGTCTGTTAAGCTCTTTGGCCCATTTTTTAACTGGGTTGTTTGTTTTTTTATTGTTGAGTTTTAAGTGTTCTTTGTATATTTTGGATAAGAGTCCTTTATCAGATGTGTCTTTTGCAAATATTTTCTCCCAGACTGTGACTTGTCTTCACATTCTCTTGACATTGTATTTGCAGAGCAGTTTTTAATTTTAATGATGTGTAGATTATCAATTATTTCTTTCATGTATCATGTCTTTGATGTCATACCTAAATATGCATCACCATGCTCAAGATAATCTAGGTTTTCTCCTAGGTTGTCTTCAAGGATTTTATAGTTTTGTGTTTTATATTTAGGTCTATGATTCATCTCAAGTTAATTTTTATGAAGAGTTTAATGTCTGTGTCTAGGTTCATTTTTCTGCATGTGGATGTCCAGTCATTCCAGCACCATTTGTTGAAGAGACTACCTTTGCTCTATTGTATTATCTTTCCTCTTTTGTCAAAGATCAGTTGACTATGTCTATGGGGACCTATTTCTGGACTCTCTATTCTGTTCCATTGATTTCCCTATTCTTTCAACAATACCACGCTATCTTGATAACTATAGATTTATAGTAAATCTTGAAGTTGGTTAGCGCCAGGTCTCCAACTTTGTTCTCTTTATTCCCACCAGCTTTATTGAGATATTATTGACATATAACATATGTAAGTTTAAAGTGCACAATGTTCTTCTCGTTCAATTTTGTGTTGGCTATTCTGGGTCTTTTGTGTCTTCCTATAAACTTTAGAATCAGTTTGTAATATCCATAAAATAATTTGCTGGAATTTTGATGGGATTGCATTGAATCTGTAGATCAAGTCCGGAAGAACCAACATCTTGATAATATTGAGTCTTCCTAGCAATTAACACAGAATATCTCTCCATTTATTTAGTCCTTCTTTGATTCTGTTCATCAGTTTTGTAGTTTTCGTCATATAGGTCTTGTACATATTTTGTTAGATTTATACATAAACATCTCATTTTGGGGGCAGTACTGTAAATGGTATCATGTTTTTAATTTCAAAATCCACTTGTTCATTGTTGGAATAGAGAGAAAGGATCAAATTTTATGTATAAACCTTGTATCCTGCAACCTTGCTATAATTGCTTATTAGTCCCAGGAGTTTTTTGTTGATTCAAATTTTCTACATAGGCAATCATGTTGTCTGTGAACAAAAACAGTTTTATGTTTTCTTTTCCAATCTGTATACTTTTTATTTCATTTTCGTGCCTTATTACGTTAGCAAGGATTTACAGCACAATGTGGAAAAGAAGTGGTGAGAGGGAACACCTTTACTTTCTACCTGATCTTAGTGTGAAAGCTTCAAGCTTCTTGCCATTAAGTATGATGTTAGCTGTAGGCTTTTTGCAGATAGTCTTCATCAAATTGAGAAAGTTCCCCTCTATTCCTAGTTTAATGAGAGATTTTTTTCATGAATGAGTACTACATTTTGTCAAATGCTTTTTCTGCGTCTATTGATATGATTATGTGATTTTCTTTTTTAGTCTGTTGATGTGATGGATTATATTAATTGATTCTCAAATATTGAATCAGACTTGCACACATGGGACAAATCCTTTGGTCATCATTTATAATTCTGTTCATACATTGTTGGATTTGATTTGCTAAATCTTAGGATTTTGCATCTATGTTCATGAGCAACATTGGTCTATGGTCTTCTTTTCTTGTATTGTTATCTGTTAGATTAATTAAGAATAAGAAAAATAAAAGCTTTTGTTTTATTTTCACTTATTTCTTCCTCAGTGGTCTTTCTTTCTTTATATAGATCTGAGTTTCTGACCTATATTCTTTTCCTTCTCTCTAAAGAACTTCTTTTAACATTTCTTGTGGGGCAGGTCTACCAGCAACAAATTTCCTCAATTTTTGTTTGTCTCAGAAAGTCTGTATTTCTTCTTCATTTTTGAAGGATAATTTCACAGAGTACAGAAATCTAGGTTGATGCTTTAAATATTTCACTCCACTCTCTTCTTGCTTGCAAGTTTTCTGAGAAGTTAGAGATAATTCTTATCTTTGTTCCTCTTTAAGTTAGGAGTTTTTCCTTTGGTTCTTTTATGATTTTTTCTTTATCTTTGATTTTCTGTAGTTTGAAAATGGTATGCCTAGATGTAGGGGTTTTTTTTTTCACATTTATCATGCTTAGTTTTCTCTGAGCTTCCTGGATCTATGATTTGGTGTCTGATATTAAATTGGGGAAATTCTCAGTCATTATTGTTTCAAATATTTCTTTATTCCTTTCTCTTGTCTTCTTGTGGTATTCCCATTATGTTTATGTTACACCTTTTTTAGTTGTGGCACAGTCCTTGATTTTCTGTTTTGTCTTTTCTCTCTTTGCTTGGTTCTCTTTGCTTTCCAGGGATTTATTTGTTTGGTTGTTTTTTTTCTGAGGAAGATTAGGTCTGAGCCAATCTGTGCCATGTGAGCCATCTGTGCCATTCTTCCTCTATTTTATTTTGTATGTGGGTTGCCACCATAGCATGGCTGACAAGTGGTGTAGGTTCTCATCTGGGATCCAAACAAGCGAACCTGGGCCACCGAACCCGAGCACATTGAACTTAATCACTATGCCACTGAACTGGCCTGCTTTTCAGTTTTTGATAATTTTATTACTTTTTCATCTAGCTCAGAAATTCTTTCCTTAGCTGTGTCCAATCTACTAATAAGTCCATCAAAGGCGTTTTTCATTTCCTTTACAATGTTTTTAATCTCTAGTGTTTCTTTTTGGTTTTCTCTTAGGATTTCCATCTCTCCACTTATATTGCCCATCTGTTCTTGCATGCCATCCACTTTGTCCATTAAAACTCTTAGCATATTAATCAAAGTTGTTTTATATTCCTGGTTGTTTTGTGCAAAGTTTTGTGTGCAAAGTTGTTTTATAATTCCAACACCTCTGCAATATCTGGTTCTGATGCTTGCTCTTTCTCTTCAAATTGTGTTTTTTGCCTTTAGTATGCCCTGTAATTTTCTTCTTAATAGCCAGACATGATGTACCAAGTGAAAGACGGTGTGTAAATAGGCCTTAGTAATGTTGTGGTGAGATGTGGCTGGACCTGAAGCATTCTATAGTCCTGTGATTAGGTCTCAGTCTTTTAGTGAGCCTGTGCCTCTGGACTGTGAACTTCATGACAGTTTCTCAGGTCCCTCACCACCCTCCCTTGTGGTGGGACATGATGAATAGAGTGGGTTGGAGTTAGGTATTTCCCTTCCCCAGGTCATTTAGGCTCTGATAAGTAGTTTCCTCTGAGGGCAGCAGGTTAGGCTCTGATTAAGTAGTTTCCCCTGAGGGCAGACCTTGTTAAGAACAGAGTGCTCTGGTGTATTTCAAAATGGTTCTTCTTCCCTTCCCCTACCAAAAGCATGAGGGTATTTTTTCCACAATTTACTCTTGGAACCTGGTCAAGCTCCTGAAGGTAAATCTCACAAAACTGTAGGAACCCCCATATAACTACATACCCCTGGAATATTTAACTCTCTGAATTGCCCACGCTGAGCCTCCAGCAATTTGTCAATTGTCATTCAGGTTTTCCTGCCTTGGCCCTGGTTCCTGCTGTGGTTTCTGCTCTGGCAAGTGGTGATGACCTGTATTAGCTTGTCTGTCTCTCCAATCTTGGAGGCAGCAGTCTACTTTGTTTCATCCCTTCTCTTAGGGACCCAAGATGAGTTGTTGATTTTTCAGTTTTTTACTTGTTAGGATGGAGTGGCGACTTCTAAGATCCTTACATGCAGAACCAGAAATTGGAAGTCCAATCCAATTTTTTAAATAGACAAAAAAGCTAAACAAACATTTCAACAAAAAAATATACAGATGGTCAATAAGGAAACGAAAAGATGTTACATCATTAGGCATCAGGAAAATACAAAATAAAACCACAATGAGGTACCACTACACACCTATAAGAAAGGTTAAAATTTAAAAATAGACAGTACTAAATGCTGATGATGATGTGGAGCAATAGGAACTCCTATACAAAATAGTACAACCACTTGTGAAAACAGTTTGGCAGCTTCTAATAAAGTTAAATACATACGACACAACTCAGCAATCTCACTCCTAGGTATTTACTCAAAAGAAACAAAGCATAGGGGCTGGCCCCGTGGCCGAGTGGTTAAGTTCGCGCGCTCCCCTGCAGGCGGCCCAGTGTTTCGTTGGTTCGAGTCCTGGGCGCGGACATGGCACTGCTCATCAAGCCACGCTGAGGCAGCGTCCCACATGCCACAACTGGAAGGACCCACAGCGAAGAATGTACAACTGTGTACCGGGGGGCTTTGGGGAGAAAAAGGAAAAAAAATAAAATCTTAAAAAAAAAAAAAAAAGAAACAAAGCATATGTCCATACAAAACCTGTCCACAAATGTTAATAGCAGGTTTATTCATAGTAACCCAGAACTGGAAAGAAGCCAAATGTCATCAAGTGGTGAAGGGATAAATAAATTGCGATACCTCCATACAATGGAAAAGTATCAGGAATGAAAGGTACAAATTACTAATATGTGCACATGGATGAATCTAGAAAACATTATGCTAAGTGAAATAATCCAGAAACAAAAGATTAAAACTGTATTATTCCATTATGATAGTATGGAGAAGGCTAAACCATAGAGACAGAAGTCAATGTGGTTACCACGGGCTGCGTGTGAGGGAAGAAGACTGACTATTAAGGGGCATGAGAGAACCTACTGAAATTATAGACATATTCTACTCTACATCTTAATGGAAATGATTACGTGATTGTGGAGATTTGTCAAAACTCATTGAACTATACATTTTAAAAAAGTGAATTGTACTACATGCATATTGTAGCAACAAATCTGACTCAAAACAATAAATATATAAATGACAAGATAACTTTGTGGCTAAGCAACTAGATTCAAATTCTACCTCTAGTGGTTAATGCCTACATAACCTTGAGCAAAGTCAACAAGCTTTTGTTTCTCCATGTGTAAAACTGGAATAATAATAATAGTGATGTTTGGGGCCGGCCCGGTGGCGCAGCGGTTAAGTCCGCACGTTCCGCTTCTCGGCGGCCCTGGGTTCGCTGGTTCGGATCCCGGGTGCGGACATGGCACTGCTTGGCAGCCATGCTGTGGTAGGCGTCCCACGTATAAACTAGAGGAAGATGGGCACGGATGTTAGCTCAGAGCCAGGCTTCCTCAGCAAAAAGAGGAGGACTGGCAGTAGTTAGCTGAGGGCTAATCTTCCTCCAAAAAAAAAATAATAATAATAATAATAGTGATGTTTACTTCATAGAGTTGCTGAGAAGACAAAAAGAGACAACGCAGGTAAAAGTGTTTAGTACTATGTCTGGCTCATTAGAATGAGCTATTATTATTACTTAGACCCAAGTATAATGAATGGAGTATAAAATGATGGGGAAAAGAGATGGAAATAAAGAAGATTTTAAAGAAAAATAAGACCTTTGGCTCTGAGTTACACTGGTTCTTAGGGTTGTAGCATAATCGGTGTTCACCTTGCCTTCCCTCTTCCTCGTTCCACAACAAAGCAAAACTCTTCTCAGCAACTCACAAACTGTTGGAAATGGATCTTCCACTGACTCTGTGACATAGACGTTGCTTCCTCTGAGGTGTTTCTTGACCTTGCAGCCATCTTGACTGGCCATCTCATCTCTTCTAGTTGAAGCCCCTGCTGTTATTCAATTAAGCCTGGATACCAGACCAGAGGCTCCTGGATGGAGAGTCCCCAGCCCAGATCTCCTGTGGGCACAGCACACAGCTCACACAGGCAGAGCGGAGCGACTAACAGTTGGAGTTAGAGCTTTCTGGTTCACCCTGCACCGCAGGCAAAAAGCAATGTTCCTTTGGATTTGCACACTGTCTGGATGGAGTGAATCATTCGCAGTCTCACAAGGTAAATAACACCACATTTTAAATGGAACTCATTAAATACATTCATAAAAGCAATTAAGATATTTCAGTAACACAACAAAGCATTTATGCAACTCATGAAAAAATACCATTTTACTGATTACCAGCCTTCAAACACAGCTCTGAAACAGCACATTTATCCTTGGCCTATTGATTAAAGAAATATCATATGTTGCAACCAAATTTTGGAACGTTTCTAAATATTTTGTGAACCTTGTTGATAATTCTTTTAATATAAGATTTCTGAATCAATCTCAATAACCAACATTGTATCTTCTAGAATTGTTAAAAGGTTTAGGAAGGGGAAAAAAAGATGATATGTAGGCTCGTGTGATTGCATGTCTAGAAGAAAACACCGAAAAGGAATCCGGTGATTGTAAAAACTGTTTTCGTAAAAACATACAAATTATTTAAAAGTATATATATACCAATATTTCTATAAATTCACACCTCCTCTCACATTTACAGACAGGAATATTTCCTTCTCTATTTTCCATGGCGTTTTGGAAATGCCTCTAACATATCACTTTGTCGTGACTCCAGGCACAGTCTTTCCCATGGGTCTTGTGAGACAAGGAACATTCGAGAAGAGGACAGTATGGTGGGTCACATGGGAGTCAGGCTCTAAAGTCCAATAACCTTGACTTCTGATCTCACCTCTGCTACTTACTGGATGAGGATCCTTGAGCAAGTTGCCTACACTTTCTGTCCTTCTATTTTTTCAGAGTTACTGGGAGAATCAACTAAGAAATGTAAGTGCCAAATACATGGGGACTACAGATGACATCATTGAAATAATGCTTTTATCTTTGGGACATTTAATCTTGTAAATGACTGTTTTCCTCTTTGCTTTGCCTCTGGAATGTTTACAGACCAATTTTTCTGACCATCTCTAGTCACCACCGCAATTGCATGGACCCAAATGGTATACTTTCTGGGTGCAATTTTATCCCTGGCTTTATTTGCCATTCTTTTACTGTCCATATTTTCCTTTTTCCTCAACTGTTATCTACTTCTACTCTTGTAAAAGTGTGTGCATTTGTGTGTGTGTGTGTAATACCCCAAATCTTCTGTGGAATAAATGAGTATAAGTATGTGAGAGGGTAAATAAATAAATACATTTTTAAAAGTTCTATCTGGTGTAGATAATTATGGTTATCTAATTATATCATAGTTGCTTTGTGTTTTCTCCACAGTGGACTTGTGAACTAGCAACTCCAAAGTCCTCAAGGCACTATCTTACTCACCACTGTATTCATCGTCCCCATCACAGTCACTAAACATAGAAAGGACTCAATGATTGTTAAATGAAAGAGGGTATTTCTCACTGTCTTATGTATTCTTTTGCCTTGTCTTGAGGAAAGTGCTCGAATTTTAGAAAAAGGGAAGAAAAGTCTTGTGAGCTTTATCTAAAAATTTTGAACGCATGTAGTCTTCACATTAAGGGTAATTCAGGGTTAAGTAAACCAGATTTTTCAGGGTCCCATGGCAAACGAACCCAGGATTATAAACCAAAACTCTGACCATCCAAGGATCTTTCCTTCCATATTTCAGTATATTAACTCTAAGTTCATGAATAGAGTAATATGTATTAAGACTTTAAAGAAAACAGTCAAATCATCTTTTTAATCAGTCTCAGAAAATAAATGATGAATAATAATGGACACTTGGTCCTCATTTCATAAACCAGCTCAAAATTCAACTAATGCTTTTAATAGAACCTAAATAGCTATCATTTGTCTCGGGAAAGGATAATAAATTAATGGTGTAAGTAGCAACCCGATTTATATATACATTAATGTCCTAATTTATAAAAACTAATTTGTGTGCTAAGGAAAAAAAGAAGTGCAATGCATTTCTTAATTTGTTCCCATGATCTCATTTACCTTATTAGTATTTGTTATTATTTGTAGAATTAATTGATTTCCTTTTGGCTCCACACTTTCCCTGATTTTCTTGAACGGGCAAGAGCTGCTTTCTGGGTCTTGAAAGACACAGCAGGCTGGTGCTGACTGAAATGCTGACTAATGACTTAGTGCCCGTAAACGCAGCAATTTCTTCTCAAGCCTCTGTCAAACATTCTGGAGAACTGTGGAAAAGCAGACCCTGCTATTCTCAGCACAGACTGGTTATTTGTACTAAATTGTATCGAATCTGGGATCTGGACAAATGGCCACTCAAGCGAAGTTGACTCACCTGGGTTTTCTGAGTTGCCGACAAATCCCAAGTGAGCAGTTTTCAAAAGAAGAAAAACAAACTTGAAATTTTCTAATCTCTCAGGGTTGGTGTGGATGTCCCCCCATCTCTACCCTTCCTTCCTCTTCCCCTTGTTGGAAAATAATCTTACGTTCTAGCCTAAGTTTTTCACTGTCTTTTTTAGGTTCATGCCTGATTTTAACAAAATAGTTGTGTCCTTAGTATTACTTTGAAAGTTAGAATACTGTGCAAAGTATTCACCTGGTATGAATAAGTGAAAATAGAGATAATCTTAGCATTAGAGAATAGTGAAGCATCTTTCTGAAAAAATCACAAAGAAGCATTGTATCCTAAATATTCATTAAGCCAAGTTAAATGGCATAATTATATTAAATCAACAACCAGTAGAAAGTGTTTGGGCATTAGGATAAGTGAAAAGTACAAACAGACTGAAAAAAAATTTCATTTAGGATCTCCAATACATGGCATTGCTCAGTGTCCCACTGAGCAAACAAGAAATGAAAAACAGTCACACTTCTTCCTGGTTCTCTCTTAATTGGTTGTTTTTTGGAGTCTCTGTCTCTGAATTTTTAGCTCCTCTCTGGACCTTTCCATATACTTAATAATCCTCAAAATTCCACCCTCACATGTTTTCTATTCTCCAGTGTCATCTATAGTCTAATGACTCCCTCTGCAATATCCTGAACACCCACCTTTCCCATGTGACTTCCAGACCTATGTGTCTAACCTACAGGACATCTTTATCTAAAACCTATGCAACTTCTTCAAGGGCCGCTAATCTGAAGCAATTGCTGAGCTAGTCGCCCTCAACTCTCCACCCCCAATATCCAATGGGTTAACAACATCTATTGATTCTGCTTTGTATCTAGCTCTTTCCCTCAGTACTATTTTACCTTAGACAAAATTCCCCTTAGAAATTTATCAACAGACAATTGCACGTCTATGTCAGTGATCTTCCTGGCTAGTCTCCCCATCACCCAGCCCACAAACTCTTCATCAGAGCTATGCATCTGATGTCACCGTTGTGTTCAAAAGTTTTCAATGACCTCTCTGTCCATAAGAGAAGACTAAGGGCCTCATCATAAGATTCATTCCGTCCGTCCATCTATTCACCCATCTATCCATTCATTTACTCAACAAATATCCATTCAACCCATACTAGAAAGCAGGCACTATTTTTATTGAACGTGCAATAGGGAGTAAAATACAGGGCCATCCCTCTCTGAACCCTGGACCTTACCCCCTCTTCTAGCGTCCTCTCCATCCTCTCTCTTCTTGTACTCCATTCACACCAAATTTCTCAGAGTTTCCTAACTGTGCTCTGTATTTTGTACCTTCATGTCTTTCACATATCCTAGACTCTATTTTAAAATGAACTTCTCCTTTTTTCTCTGAATTGTGAATTCCTAATCATACTTAAAGACCGAAGTCAAATGTCACCTGCTCTGAGAACCATTCCCTGGCTTTCCCAAAGAGAGTGGCCCACTCCTTTAGAGCTACCAAGAGGGTTTTATTCCCATAATAGACGTCCTTCAAATGAACAACCTTTATTCAACATCTACAACATGCCAACAGTTAAGTGCTAGATGACTATCATTTTCTATGTATTTATTCTTTTTTATTTTATTCCCAGAACCTCACACGATGCCCATCAAACATTAAATGTATCTTGGGTAAAAAAAAAAAAAAAAATTTCTAGTCCCACTTCATAAATGTAAACAGTAAGTTAGTTTGGTAAAATAGTGTAATTCTAACGGCAAAGGCAAGACAAATGAATCTAAAATAAACTCCACTCCCATCTTTCCCAGAAGAGAGAGAAATTTTGCCTTTTGATGATTTCAACTGTTCTTATTTTTATGACTCAGTTAGAAGGTAAATAAATGACCTAAATGAAAAATCTGATGCAGATGAACGTATTGATTGGTTTCAGAACTAGAAGGCAGGGTGTTTCTCTCACTTGTTCGGCTTTGAGAGGTTCTGGGAAAACAGTGAGTGGCCACGTAGTTTACTCCCAGAAGGGAAGGATTTTGTGAGCACCTCTCTAATTATACCTTAAGGTGTAAGTATGCAAAATGACCTCGTTGACCATATCAGCAGTAGCTGTCTTATTCTCAACCTGCCACTTCTTGAAAGAACATTAATTTTTACCAATGGCTGTTATTCACATAGTTTAGAATGAATGTCTGTCTTCACGGTTTCCCAGTGTAACTCTGGAAATTGACAAGGTGCAGCATCTTCTGCTCAATTTCTGCTTTGCTCCCCACCCCCACCCCCAATCCCTGTCCAAGGCACCAATGTAAAAGCTGCCTGATAACATTCTGTGTTCTCCACCAGTAGCTGGTCTATTATGATCTAAAACTGGGCTTCTTCTCACTGCCGGGTAGAAATCCCATGAGCACCTATTGCTACATCATTCAAATACCAGCAGCCAGGGATTCTGAAACAGAGGAGTGGAGGAGCAGGAAGAGGTTCTCTTGGGGCATTTATTTCATGCAGATCCACGAAGCCAAAGTCTTCCTGGCTGCTTTTCATGCACGGGTTCATTCTTTGTTAAAAAGGTATGGCATAAGGCTTAGTGGGTGTACAAGAACTCAAGCTGTTGGATTGTATAGAAAAGGGGAAGGTATTTTATCAGCTTTTGAGATTTTTTTCTAAATGTGACCAGACATTCATATACATATACAGACTTTCATTTTAATCAGCAACATGCAAATTGCCTATTTATCTGGCTAGACGTAAGGCAGGCATTGTTCATAGAGATAGGGCTGCACATTGTGGGCACAATTCTGGTGAAAGGAAATCTTTGTTTTAAAAAAAGAAAGTACTGGAGGTGAAAAGAAACAGTGTTATAAAAGCAAGTATAATTTGGGACCAGGACTCCTGAGGTGTGGATCTTATTTCTGGTCACCTAGTACGAAGCCAACCAAATTTCTCATGATTGTTTTAAGAATATGGGTACAAATTCCACCATAAGGTACCATCCAACTATTTGATTCCTAAATGTTTCTGCTTGCTGCATTGGTTCAATTTTCCTAACAGAAACTTTTTAGTTGATTATGAGTGAGTCATATTTCCATGCTGGTTTATTTTTAACAACGAATTCCAATGTAGTCATGGCTATTTTTGTGGGTGAATAGGCTGAATGTCATTCCAGAATCTTTTTGTCAAACTCATCAGTATCATGCTTTATACCTATAATGTTTAATGTTGAAATAAAATAATAAAGTATATTTATTTATATACATTTTATAGTTTTTATATCATAAAAGAAGCTGTATTTTCATTATATGCTTTTCTTTAGTCAGTTAAAGGATCTCTTTAACATCCTGGGAAGCACCAAATTTATGCTCACTCAGTTGCAGTACTTTATAAGTAATGGTGAATCTGCATTAACGTTCCACCCCGATATGTTCTTCTGAGTCACAGGGAATGGTGGTGGAATGATTCAACCTCAGTTTGATGCCAGGTACATATTTCTTCTATTTTTATACCACATGGCATATTTGGAAAACTATGGCCGTAACATAGGCAACTTCTTTTACTCCACCTTCATTGCACCCACTATCTTTCTTTGTTAGTACCTAATAACCTGCTTATAAAAGAGCCTAAAAAAATTCGTGAAAGAGCAGACTGTTATCTGCTTTGTTCATTGCCAGATCTCAATTGTCCGGAACAATGTTGGCACAAGGAATTACATGGGCATATCAGTAAATATTTGAAAAATATGCTGAAAAGAAACAATAAGGACATTGTTTAGATATTTGAGCCCTCATTTACAATTTTTTATCTGTTAAAATGTTAATAAAGTAAATTTTAGAATTAAACCTTAAATTGCTAACAAATGTAAATAATTGAACAGAAAGTTATTGGACAGGCAGAATATAGTCCAGGGCTTACAGAGAGAGAGAGAGGGAGAAAGCTTTAGTGCCCTGCCACACAGCAGTCAGACAATATAGCTGGAGAAGGACTTCTCTGGGGCAGAGAAACAGAACTACAACTTTCCTTCTTCAGCAACAGAAACTGCACCATGCCTCTCTCACATGCATCTTTAAAAGGAAAGGATAAAGGAAATGAAAGTGGACAAACGCTCCCCTGTCAATTGCACTGACTTAGATTTGGCAAGTACAATTAAATATATGTCATGAGGTGATACTGGCAGGACACACACCGCCCACCCAGTCCCATACACTGTCTAACCTCAACCCTCTCTCGTTTTCGAAGCACCTACCGATAGGAAAATATGTACACTGGGATGATTGACAAAACCATCATCATCTTGATTTTCACTTCAGAGTTTTAGTTCAGGTGTTAATTTTTTCCTGTAAAGAAAGATTTGTAAGAATGTGCAATCATACAGAACCCATTTTGTATTATACTCTTTCCATCTCCAAACCCCGACTCTTACCTCAAGACTGGAAAAGCATCATCTTCCTCCTGGGGAGAGGGAGCAGAGTTGAAGGCTGCAGAAGAACCCTCAGATAAGTTTGATTACACAAGTGTAGGAAGGGCTTGAGGTCACTCAGGTGGAGCCCAACAATGTGGATGAGATGCTATGCTGGAATGCAGGAAGAGCAGTGTCAGTCAGGGGGATTACACAGGGGCAGGATCAGGTAGAGAAGACAGGAGACAATATCCTCCCCAACTCCCCCCTCTGCTCCCACAAATCTCCGGAAGCCCAGAGGGCACAAGATAATTTCCTCAAATTTCCCATGCCCCCGAAAGAATTGTGTAAGTGTTCAGATTGGGTCAAGGTAAAGAAAGGGGGGTCTTGAGTTCAGAACAAGGAAGCTACTGAGTACATGATTGAAGACCAGAGGCCATACAGAACTGTGGCCATCTCAGCCAATGGCATCATGGCCAGGCACTTCTCTGTGATGCCGTGATGCTACCTAAGCCCCAGGAATTAAATGATATCCATGGGGGTAGAATAAAGAAGGGAAATTTTTTAATTAACTGAGTTAAAATCCAAAATAACTGAGAAAATCCAGAACTGACTACAAAATGTTCGGCCATCAGGGGGAATAGAGACTCATTGAAGAGATTTGTGGGGTGATGGACAAAGTTTCACAGTACGCTAGGAAGCATTCACATCTATTAGCATACGTTGTAACTCCATTTGGCAAGCTACATGCTGGGGATGACAATCCTAAGTGTAACTAAACAATCTTTAAAGTGTCATGAATACCTGAGAAGAGATAAATACAAGTTTAATGCATTTTATCGAAATTGAAGACAGCTAAAATAAAGGAGATGGCAGAATACATTGTAGACACAGATGGGACCAATAATTTCCTTGAAAAGATAGTTTAAAATAGTTATTAATATTTTATATCAAATGGAAATATATTACTATTTAAATTTAGCTGTTCCTAACAACACTGTCACCAGAAGGGGAAATGAGATGTTGACCCACTGTATTAGGACATGTATTTTAAATTTCTGTACACCGAGTCATTCCCTTACTTTACCAAAAATATTTATTCAGGAGCTGGGTCAATGATTAAGGAGTGTTGGATGATCAGAAAAAAGTCAAACTTACTGATCCATAAAGGAAACATACATATTATTGTTCTGTAATTATTATTTTTATCATCTTTATTATTGTTATTCAAGAAGTAGCATAGGGTAGTGGTTATGAACATAGACTTTGGAGTCAAACTCCCGCTCATTCATTTACTAGCTATCGACTGCAGGAAGTTGCTTAACCTCTCAGTTTACCCATCTGTAAGATGGAGATATTCACTGTACCCACCTCTAGGGGATGTTAGGAGTCATTGAAGGGGTAGGACAGAACAGAGCACTTGGGACAGAGTCTGGTAATAGTAGATGCTATTATGTGTTTACATTTATATATGTTACTACTGGGAATAAGTTTGGGGACATCTAAATTTCAAATGGCATTTTACAATTTAGAAACCATAGCTATGTACTCTTATCTATTTTAATCTTCATAGGAGCCCTGAGAAGTAGTGATGTTGATCCTCATTGTTAAGAAAGAATAGTGACATTTGGAGAGATTAAGAGACTTCTCCGGTCAATGAGAGAGCAGGGATTGGACCCCCCCCCATGTCCTAAATCCAAATCCAGAACTCCTGCCACAATATGTGCATCCTCAGCTACGCTTGACAAGAGTCATTCTCCTTTTAGGAAACCATAAGTAAAGGTGGGGAAACTAATATTACTTTATCCAGAGACGCCTAATATTTAGAGACTGAATCATTGTTGACATTGACGTCAGAATTGGGAAAGGGCAGGGTGCACAGGAAGAAGTGGTGGGTGCCCTGGGTCATTGATGGAAGAGGCCAGCTTGTGGGACTGAGCCAGCATAACAAGCACAGCCACCTAAGGAGGTGTCACCTGTGTGGCATTGTGCACTACCCCATTTCTGTGGATTGAAAGGCTGAGCAAAGAGCTGGCTTGGTAGTCTTGGCATGGAAAGATCTTCTCTAAAATCATTGTAAGTGATGTTGGATAAAATTTACAATGACCTTGTGTTTCAGCTATTAATAGAACCTTAACAGACACCTCACCAAGAAGACAAACAGATGGCAAATACGTCTATGAAAAGTTGCTCCACATCATATGTAATCAGGGAAATGCAAATTAAGACGCCAATGAGATACAACTACACACCTATTAGAATGGACAAAATCCAAAACACTGACTACACCAAATGCTAGCAAAGATGTGAAACAACAGGAACACTCATACATGGCTGGTGAGAATGCAAAATAGTTCAGCCACCTTGGAAGACAGTTTGGTGGTTTCTTAAAATAACTAAACATGCTCTTGCCATATGATTCAATAATCACGCTCCTAGGTATCTGCCCAAAGGAGTTGAAACTTAGGTCCACACAGAAACCTGTGCATGAATGTTTATAACATCTTTATTCATAATTGCCAAACTTGGAAGCAACCAAGATCCCTTTCAGTAGGTGAATGGATAAATAAACTGTGATACATTCAGACAATGGAATATTATTCAGCGCTAAAACGAAATGAACTATCAAGCCACGAAAAGACATGGAGGAACATTAAATGTACATTTCTAAGTGAAAGAAGCCAATCTGAAAAGGCTACATACTGTATGATTCCTACTATATGACGTTCTGGAAGAGGCAAAACTCTGGAGACAATAAAAAGATCAGGGGTTGCCAGGGTTGGTGGGGATTGGAGGGGAGACATGAATAAGCAGAACAGAGAGGATTTTTAGGGCAGTGAAAATATTGTGTATGATATTATAATGATGGATACATGTCATTATACAACTGTCCATGCGTATAGAATGTACAACACCAGGAGTGAACCGTAATGTAAACTTATGGTTTATCAACTTTGGTTGATTATGATGTGTCAGTGTAGGCTTATCCTTGGTAAAAAGAAAAAGAATACCGTTCTGGTAAGTGATGTTGATAATTGGGGAGGCTATGCATATGTGGGGGCAGGGGCATACAGGAAATCTCTGTACTTCCCTTCAATTTTGTTGTAAACCTAAAACTGCTCTAAACAAATAATCTTTATAAAACTTAATAAGTAATGGTAAATAACAGGATTTTGAATGATGTCCTGAGAAATGCCCAAGGTTAAAAATCTGTCAGTTCAAAGAAATATGGAGGCCAATATTTGCAGAGATTATTCTGGAAGGTATTGGAAATGATCCTCACAATTAGATAATAGATCCTTTTCATATTAACATAAATGATATTTAAAAACTGAAACATTAAGCCATAGTAAGCATAAGCTCCAATATTAATGGGGCACATAAACAGAAAAAATGGTTTTGTGCTATTTAATCTCAAAAATGGTTTAATGACCCTTATCTGATTATGAAAACAGCACAAACAACTGTATTAGATAAATAGGACATTAAAAATACTGTGAACTGGTAAGCAGCTTGAAAATATCTAAATGAATGTATTTTTAAACCAAATTTAATAGTCACTGAAGGAATATTAAAGAGATGTCCTGGATATGGCTATGACATTGGGAAACATGAATACGTATAAAGAAAGTTAAAGAAAAGCCCAGAATAACAGTTCGGAAAACCAATCACAGAGTAAAAGTTAAGACTTTGGTTAATATGGTTAAGTATTGGTTTCTGCTGCTTTAGATGCATCAATCCTGACACCAGTAAAAATGTTGAATAGCACAGTGTGCTTTTAATGCATAATTACGATATTCTAGTACTACAAACATGGTCAAATGCTTTTCTCTGGAATTTGGTTGGTTTTACATTAGGAGTCAGCTCTTCCACTGGACCAGAGAGAGCTTAAGAAACCTTCTGAAACACGACATACTTGAAGCTACCAACCCTTTTTCCCACCACTCACCTTGACAGTAAGAGTCATGATCATGATGAGTCCTTCAATATTTGAGTATCGGTGGGATGTGGTTTGGGATGATTCTGGCTACTCCTCTTAAGTGCTCATTCCTCTGCCCTTCTCCCTTCTTAAAGTGGTGGTATAACGAGAAGCACTTCACCCCAGTCACCTTATTAGGTGTCGGATCGTGCTGGGCCTCAATCCCCTAACTTGCTAAGTGGCGCTAATAATAATGCCTCATGGGTGATTGCATGACGAGAGGTAACCGCATGCCTGGGAGGACCGACAAGCTCAATAAATAAAGTGTGTTATGCTCTTCACACTACACCTCTAAGTTCCTAAGCTTTACTAACTGTCTCCAACCCCAAGATTCAACCCCCTATGGATGGCCATCTGGGAACCTCTTAATTTGGGCCATGATTCATCAAATTGCTCTCCTGGGACTACAATAATGCATCTGAATTATGTATGCTAGATTAACCATGGTTGGAAATACAAAGGGGGACCATGTCAGAGACAGTCCCAAAGAGTCAGGTAATTACCCCCAAATGTTTGTCTCCATCCCAAAAGCAAAATCAGATTCAGTAGACAATCTCAGTGCCATCATACTGATATCTCAGAGCCGGAAGGGAAAGCTGACCGACGTTAGTTGGCTGGAGCCTGTGCCAACTGTGCCAGCCACCGCGTTGTTAGGTTTCGCACATTTGGTCCAGCTCTGAAGGTGAACACTACCAGGAAATGGTAGCTGGGGTCGTAAAGGGATCTGGAGTCAAAAAGGGTCAAGAATCCCCCTACCTGTCATTCAACAACATGACATTTAGATATATTTTCCCCTGCTGCTCACCTCACAAAAAACACCGACAGTATTTTCTCCCCTCATTTATCATGGTCTAACCTTTTGACCTGTAATTTGGAGAAACAGACCAAAAATAACCTCTGTTAATAAAACCTTGTTGGCTTGTTTGGTTTTGTTTCCTCCAGGGAGCTGAATGTTTTCTTATGTGTTCCCAAATGAAAGAACCATCTTTAGGAATCCATTTTCCAATTGGAAAATAGAAAGGAAGCTTGGAAGAAAGAGAGACGGCAACAAGATAGCTCCCAAGTTTGTCATCCTTTCTCTGAATGCTGGGAACTTCCCCAGTCTTTCCCGTAAGAACTCCAGTTGCAGCGTCAGCCACACCCAACAGAAGCGGCCTGTGGCATTCATTAGCGCTAGTATGGTTTATGTGATTGCTCTGCCTTTTCCTGAGGAACCCCTTAATACCTAACCATCCACCCACACAGGTGTTTGTTAGAAGGTACAATGTTACTGAGCATTTACTGTATTGCAAGTATAATCCTAAAACATGCATGAAGGACCAAACAGAGATTGCTAGGGGAGGCCAGTCAACAAATTCTATCCTCTGCGTATTCCTACAACTACACCATGAAATTATATACAATAAATGCAGCAGCCTGTGATTTCCAACTGTGAATTTTGTGAACTCAGTTTTGTTTTTTTTAATTTCTGGAACTACTCCATCATATATACTTATCTGCTTCCTTCATTCTTGTTCAAATTCTTTTTGAAACAGAGGAACCTACAAAAAAAATTTATTTTTCAAATCAACACTATTCCGTCCAACAGCCTTGGTAAAAGGAGGAAGGTATCAGATTGTCAAGGAAACAGTAATTGGATGTGATGCTCAAAAAGATAGAAATGGCTGTTCTCTTAGACTGGGCCTTTGAAAGTTTCCTTTTCAATTGACAGTTACAGATACAGTGCATCAAGGGGGCGGGTGATAAATATCAGTGCTCACTTGACCTACCAAATATATTGTTTGGGAAAATATAAATGACAAATTGACCTTCAGATTAATAGAGACCGTATTGGTAAAGTACAAATCACTTTTAACAGCCACATGACTTTAGTAAAGAGAAGCTTGCTAACTGCTCTTTAATTAAGTACACTTAATGACCTTAAGGGGATTAGTAGTCTCGTCTGATAATCAATAAGCATGGCGAGATTGCTGTCCCATAAACCAGGGTGGGAGAACAAAATTAATCTGCAAAATTAGTTCCCCCTAGATTTTCCCTTATAGTTTGATTCCATCCAACACTTCAGAAACTCATAATCCCAGGCAAGAAGAACATACCAGTAATCCATTTGTTCCGAAGACGTATATTTATTTTATCAAACATAGTTTAAAAAATAGTGGCAAGAATCCAAGTGACAAATAGTAGGTCTTTTCCTGCAAATCATTGCTTGAATAATCCTCAAATAAAATTCTCTGCTGCCCCATTTAATAAGTGATTGACTAATGGATTATAACTAACTGTGCACTGTGAGGTTCAGTTTCTTCATTTGTAAAATGAAGGAAGAGGCCTCCAAGGTCCTTTCCAGCTCCGACGTTTTATATTTTGAATAGATGATAATTAGAGATTTATTTTGTGAATTATCCATTCATTGGCAGCTGGTCAGCCTCGTGCAATCAGACACTAATCTTCTGGGCTAGCTCTCATCTTCGTTTGCCCCGACATACTCAGCAAAAGCAAGCATAGGGGGCCAAGAAAGAATATTTGAAATGCATCACCAAGGCATAAAACACAAATAAATAAAAAATGTTCAGTGTTTGATGCAGTAGGGTGCAATGGAGATAGAAGGAGGGGAGATGAAGTGGAATTTGGGAATGAAAGCTTTGGAGAAACAAATGTTTTATTCAATACTTGATTCTTCCATCTATAAGATGCGTGACTTCAGACAAATTGTTCTTCTCTACTCAACTTCAGCATCCGTGTACAGTGGGGAGTGGAGCGCACATCATCAGAACTATAGTGAGTAAATACCTACGTACATGTCATGATATTATCCATAGCGGATGCTTAATAAATAGCATTTGCTTTTTCTCACCCCATTCTCTGATGTTTCTGGGTGATCAACAGATATCACACTCACGTTTACACACATATGTAAAACTACGTGTGGTGTACGTTCAATGTAACTATATGTGATCTATAAACTCTACACTTGTGTCTGAGTACCCAACAACCCCTTTGAAAATAGGGCTATGCCTTTTTATCTATGGTTTTCAGCTCTAGGGGTAGCACCTGGCATACGCACATGTCAGTCAAACCGAATAAGTCTACTTAATAGTAGTGTATTGGGTATATTCCATTTTAAACCCTCAATATCTAGGCCCTCGACTTGTGTTGAGGGCACCAGGGCAATCAATCTACTTGCTAGAACTACTCTGGCAGATCTGATTTTTCTGTAAATATGTCAGTATTATCAATTTTATGCACATCAGTTTACTTATTCAATAATTAAGTCCTGCTACGTCCCAGGGATGGTGTGAAGGAACCTTAAATATTAAATCATGTTAACGACAAAAAATAATATATAGTTATTTAATATGTTCATTCATGTTAGATAGGCTTTTTCTTAAGGTTTTCACAGTCACATTTAACTTAGCTATTATTAGAAACGTGTCAATTATTATACAAGAAATACTGGTAAGACTTGGTGACTCTGGGGCTGAAAGTTTCAAGAAAGGCCATCTAGCCAGCAAGAGATAACCTTACATCTACCAGGAATATTAAGATAATGTAATAAGAACCATATTTGCAGGATAATGTCAGAAAACTTCAAAAGCTAAAAGACAAAAACAAAAACCACTGCGCTTCTAATAACATTGCTGATATTTCAGAGACGCTTTATAAGGATTGATTATTTAACTTCTTCAGAGTTAATCAGACGGGTGACACTTCTATGTGGGCAAAAGGCAAAACGTTCCTTTTTTTTTCTTTGCTGAGGAAGAGTCACCCTGAGCTAACATCTGTTGCCAATCTTCCTCTTTTTGTGCGTGAGCCGCTGCCACAGCATGGCCACCAACAGAGGAGTGGTGTAGGTCTGCATCCAGGAACAGACCCCAGGCCACTGAATCAGAGCACGCCAAACTCACCCACTAGGCCACTGGGGCTGACCCCAAAAAGCTCTTTAGCACAAAGTCTCTGAGCAAGGGAGAGACGACTCCTTCTCTAGGTGGAAGCAGTGTTAACATCCCCTGTATTCCAAGAGTAAGAAATGCACATAGTTTGTGGCAATGAAACCCCTTCTGAAATTCTTACGTGAGATGCCAGATTCCTAGCTTTGCCTCTGAACATTGTTGTCCGTATTTTTAGATCCTAATGCAATTGTATTTTTTTCCCATTTGTGCAAAAGTAGATAGAATGGTCAACTTGCCTCCAGCACTGTTACAACCTGTAAATGCTTAAATACTATTTCATTTGTCTCTGACAGCTTGTGTCTTAGCAAATGTTTCTGAAGCCTTTCCTCACTTTCCTCGCAGGTACCTGATTGCAATTCACTACTTAACAGTGGCTGGGGACTCCTGCATTCTGTCCCTGAGGGCACTTTCTGCAGCACCCGCTCTGATCAGTGAACAGACACTACAGTATATACCCATTGGTGATGCTTGTGGACCAACAATGTTCCAGGGTGCTGCCCTTGATGATCTGATCTGCCAATTGATCTTTAAAACACTGAAATATGTATGTTTAGGGGACACTCAGGAGGTCCTATTCTCAGCACCATGAGCCACCACTATCCTTTAAGTCATGAATTTAATCAAGAATGTCATTATAAATTGCAAAATACTTTGTTCAACTGTTTCCCCATGGGCATGCTGACCTCAATGTCAATAAATTATCATAGGTCATGAGATTTTCTTAATTCTTTTCTTCCTGAACACCCATTGCCATTAAAACAACCAAACATCAACTACTCACACTCGTGAAAAGTTGCCTCAAAGTCCCCTCGCAACGGGATAAAATAATAACAATTATAAAATTATCCTGAATTTCCACCGTGAGTCTCACTCAAGCCCTACAAATTCAAAATGTCCAGGGAGTAGTGTTACTACTTCTCCAAACTTCCAAAAAGCAGCTGAGAGAAACAAACACTACTGGGACAAAGATCTCATTCTTTTTTTTTTTTGCAGGGAAAGACTTGCCCTGAGCTAACATCTGTTGCCAATATTTCTCTTTGGTTTTTTTTTCCCCTCCCCAAATCTCCAGTGCATGGTTGTATATCCTAGTTATAAGTCTTTCTAGTTCTTCTACGTGAGCCGCCATGACAGCATGGCAACTGACAGGTGTGTGGTGTGGTTCTGCAACCAGGAACCAAACCCGTACCACAGAAGTGGTAAGCATCCAACTTCAACCATCAAGCCGTCAGGGCTGGCTCAGAAGATCTCATTCTTAATTAAGTTGAAACAATATAACAAAGTATTATGAGATTGTAAGAGAGTATAACAGGGTATTGTTATTATCATGCTATTAGATGTTTGTGGATAGTGAGAGAATGAATGAAGAGGATAAAACATTCCAGAGTTGATTCAGTTGAAGAGAGCTGGAGCTGCTAAGCACCCCTCCTGCTTCTTCGCTCTTACACATGGGTCCGCCTGAAGCCTGAGTAGCCCACAATTTTAGCATCATGTCCAATGCTCATGGCTAAAAGGTCATGGGGAGGATATGAGGAAGTGAGGAAGGCCCAGGTTTTGCTTCCATCGTCTCCCACTTGACCTCCGTGGGGCCCTGAGCAAATCCTTCCCCTTCTTGAGGCCCCCATTCCTCCTCCATAAATATCCATCTTGCGGGGCTCTTGGAAGACTCAAAGCCTGTCTGCATAAAGCACCTACACACAATGCTTAGTTCGGAGCAGTAATTTTTAAATAGGTACTTTATTTTTCCAAAGTTAAAATTAAAAAGGCAAATAATTCAGTGGCGCCCAGGCTCATTCATCCAGGTTAATTTATTGGTAGCAAGTAAGGTCCAATGAAACTCAAATGAAGAGCAGTGATGGTTCAGAAAACAAGATTTGTCCCTGGAGGTCACTCAGAATGGGACCTTACAGAGACAGGGGAGCAAGGGGTTACAGTGGGGTAAGCAATGAGGATGCCTCATAAGGAGTCTTTCGAGGCTTCAAACACAGTATATTTTATTTTATTTTTTGAGAAAGATTAGCCCTTAGCTAACATCTGTGCCCTTCTTCCTCTATTTTATGTGTGGGAAGCGGCCACAACACAGCTTGATGAGTAGTGTGTCAGTCCGTGCCCGGGGTCTGAACCAGTGAACCCTGGGCTGTGGAAATGGAGCACTTGAACTTTAACCGCCACGCCACCAGGCCAGTCCCCAGTTTTTTTATGGTTCTGCTCTAGACTAGCCTGAGGCCTGGACAAGGATATTTAATCAGACAGCAATTAAACGTTATTAACATCAAATTATAAATTTTACTTTGCAATGGTCAACTTTTAACTTTTGTTTCTTCCTTGCAAAACACGTTTTCCTCAGCATTTTCGTAAATTGGCATTGTTGTTTTTTTCTCAAATGATGTTGGAAGTTCCAGTGATGGAAGAATTGACCCAAGGCATGTCAGAAGAGTGGGCGTTGTTCATACATTTCTGTTGGATGTCTTGATAAGTCACTCTGGAATCAGGTCGCCGAGGCCTTCTGCCGCAGATTATGAACTGGGGCCAGACTACCGAAACTCTGCAAAGAGCATTCTTTTTACGTTTTTATTGCCTACAAAATGCCAGGCGAGTTTCCAAGTAAGAGCAATCACTGTTAAAGAAAATAAGACATAAAATAAACTGTTATTACCTGCAAAACAGCTGTATTTCCTTTTCTTCCCAGAGAAGCACATAAACCCTCTGTATACTCTGACATGAAGAAATGTAATAGAACTTTTATTTCTGTAAACACTAGATATTTATTCTTTGATGGGTAACATCTGAAAAAAAAACGTAGTATTCAAAATTTTATCAGTTGTTCCATGATCACAAAATCAAAGAAGGGATCTCACAAATTGATATGGCCCTTCTTGATCTAAGACAAGGGGTTGTCAAGGTCTAGGTCAGATGGAGGTCTGATCCCAGCTTCGCTTCTTACTACATATGTAACCTGAAGAAAATTATGTCAGCAACCTTCAACTTCCTCATTGTCAAAGTGGGGACAATAATAACAACCTCATAGGTGTTGAGTATTAAATGAAATAAAATATGTGAAGTATTAAACTGGGAGCTATTATGCCAAAATTGTCCCCAGCAAATGGTTGTCTGTCATAATTTTATAATGTCTAAGTGGATCTAGTGAATAATCTAAGGAAATGAGAATATTTTTGATTGCACACTTTCTTTTCCTTCGATTTAAACCCCTAATTGTCTTCTCTGAATACTCTGAATGGTTTCCCAGCACCTGTCTTAGAAACACATCCTTCGCATATGTAGAATCATGATTTTACAGCTGGGAAAGACCGCATACATAATTTAATGCAACTCTCTTATTTTCTAGATGATGGAACGAAGTGTTAAAAAGACGACACGACTTGCGCAAAGTCACAGGTATAATCGCCGACAGGACTCCGCATCTTCTGGCTTCCACCCAACGTTCCTTCCAGGTGCAACTCAGTGAATTTGAAGTCCCTGGACAGAGGGATGCTAGCGCCCTGCACAGATCACCCAACAAACCTCCGTGGAAGTCACAGAACAGTCTCCTTTTTCATCGTCTGTGGAAGAGACACTCCCAGCGCTACAGCAAGACCCACTAGGAGGGGCCGGCCTGGTGGTGCAGCGGTTAAGTTTGCATGTTCTGCTTCGGCGGCCTGCCAGTCACCGGTTCGGATCCCGGGTGCGGACATGGCACCGCTTGGCACGCCCGTGCTGTGGTAGGCGTCCCACATATAAAGAAGAGGAAGATGGGCACGGATGTTAGCTCAGGGCCAGTCTTCCTCAGCAAACAGAGGAGGATTGGCAGCAATTAGCTCAGGGCTAATCTTCCTCAAAAAAAAAAAAAAAGACCCACTAGGCTTGGCCTCTGACTTTCGGGAAGCAAAACAAAAGGCAAGAGAGCTTGAATTTGGGTTCTTCCTCCCATTTAACCCCTACCTAGCTATCAATTAACAGATAAGACTGTCCTGTTGTTTTGCTTATTCGTCCCCCTTCAGCTTTTCTCAGTAGAAGAGTTTTCACATCCCATGGACACAAGCATTCAAGTACATTATTTGTTTTAAAGAGGATTCCACTGACATTCTAAGTTAATTTCCAATATCCAGCAATGTTACACTAAGAAATCAAGTACTGGTTCCAAAATCAAGCTAGCAAAGAATAACAGTATTATCCAGAAAAATCACTTAATTAATTGCAGTTGTTGAATGAAAGCTTCATACGAAAGAAACAAACTGTTTCCCCCTCTTTTTTCAAGATTCCCTTGTTTTCACCTTGGTTAAATCATGCATTCATTCCTTCTTGGAGGCCATTTGGCATGATGGATAAACACAGACTCTAGAGGCATCGACACCTGGATACAAGTCTCTTTCTCTCCAACTCACTCACTGAAAGATTTTTCTCTCTTTCTCTGTTTCTTTCCTTAAAACATGGAGATAATAACAGATCCCACAGGATCTGTCCGGGGGAAGACTAATTGAAATAAGTATGACTTCCTTTTCTCTTTTTAAAGAAGTTTCTTTTTTATAGGCCCCAGCCTCCTTTCTTGTGATTAAATTTTTATTTTACCTCCTTTTGACGAAGGCCAAACAAGTATGGATGTGGTGTGAAAAGTTCTATACATCAGCTCTGCCACTTTGAAAACAAGGATGTTAAATTGTTAGAACCACTTCCCACATAACTTTACTAAAACCAGTCTGAAGCTGTCATTTGATTCCTCTCTAATTCTACTGGGTGGGTTTGCAAGGAGTATACAGAAAGCTGGATAATCACAGAATTACTTTCAAGAAAAATCCGTCTCCTTTTTAACCTGAGATAAATGAATATAAACCTTAAGCTTAAGGAAAAGGAGTGGGTATAGGGATGAAAATCAATTCCCCATCCATAAAAAGCATCTGGCACAAGGAAAACAGTAGCAAGTCCAGATGGTACCCAGCTCTGACACAGGCCAGGGATGCTCTATGGACAGAAATGCCATGAAGATTTTGTGTGAGGAAACACAAATACGGTCTTGAAAAATTAAAACTTGGAACTTTTGTGGCTGGGTAGAAGGAAAGAACTAGAACTTAGTCAAAATTCTAATAATCAGGACTGTTTTCTAAGACCTTTTGTTTATTACTTGAGCTCAATGGGCAGTTTTAGGCTGGGCAGTTGCATTGGGAGTGTGACAATGCTGCTGGGGGTTGAAAGAACCAATTGGAAAGGCAAACATCCATGGCACCCAGTTGGTTTACATGCCATGAAATGTGGTTTCAGGGACAACTGGGAAGTCAACAATTGGCCTCTGGTTGTTGTCGCTGAGCACTCATTTGGTGCATAGCTTTAAGAGCTCCCATAGCAATGTATTCCCCTCCCTTCCACTCTCTCCTCAGGAAAGCTAACAGCTAGTTATTCTCAGTTCAAATATTTCTTATTCAGAGAGGCCTCCTTCAACCTAGAGAGGCTGTCATTAAGGCTCTCATTTCACACGCCTCAGCAGCCAGGACTTCCTTTTTATAAAGACTCCCCATAGTTTAATCTTTTCCTCAAAGAATGTCTTCCCTCTAACCTTGAACTATATGAGCTCAGGGAAGATGCCTATTTTTCTCACATCCTTCTCCAGGTACCACGACACCCAGCTCATATGGACTCGCAGTATAGACTTCTTCAGTCTGTGTAATAGACATTGTTCTAAGCACACGTCATTCAGTGATGAGCAAAATGGATAAAAACCCCATTGCGTGGAGCTGACCCTCTATGAGGGGAGACAAGGAACAAGCACATGAATAAGTGAGGTACTCCATACAGAAATATTTGATGATGGTGAGTCCTCTGGAGAAAAATAAAGCAGGAAAAGGGGAGAGTGAGGCTGGGGAGGGGTTTTCAGTTTTGAATAAAGTGATTAGGAAAAACCTCACTGAGGGGCTGGCCCTATTGCCCAGTGGTTAAGTTCACGCGCCCTGCTTTGGCTGCCCAGGGTTTTGTCAGTTTGGATCCTGGGCGCAGACCTAGCACCGCTCATCAAGCCATGCTGTGGCGACATCCCACACAGCAGAGCCAGAAGGACCTACAACTAGAATACACAACTGTGTACTGAGGGGATTTGGGGACAAGAAGGCAAAAAAAAAAAAAAGATTGGCAACAGATGTTAGCACAGGGCCAATCTTTAAAAAAAAGAAAAGTTTTGAAAAAAAACCTCACTGAGGATCTGAACAAAGATCTAAGAAAGGTGAGGGAGCAAGAATTGCTGTTAGAAAGGTGTTTATAGGAGGGGAGAAAGAAGAATGCCAATTACTGGTCTAGGGGCTCGATCATGGGCATGGTTCCACCCTACGTACCCAGTAGCAGCATGCTAGGTTAGAAACGATACACATAAAAATCTGAGAAAGGAACTCTGGCTTTGAGCTATTTGCTTTCTAACTTGAAATACACAACAGAAAAGAAAAACTACCCTTTGTGGTGCAGATCCACAAGAAGTTCAGAAAAGTAAGAGGGAACCTAAGCTGGGCCCGACTTCCTGGAGAAGAGTGGGAAAGGAACAGCAGGAGTAAGGGTGGAAAAGAAGAAAAGAACATCATGTACTTGTGGCGTTGAAGACGCAGGGGAGGATTTGATCTCTGGGACCCTGGAGAAAGGCTGGCTTCAAAAGGTGGGGCAGAGATAGAGAGAGTTAACGCCAGAAAAGAAATTCTGTGGCTGATGTGACAGACAATGGTATTAACCAGCAGACATGATAATTAACCTGAGACCCAACATAGAGGGAAAAAGGGAAGAGAGAACAAGGAAGTCAGTTAGTGCACAGTAGCGTCATTGGAAGGATAAAATGATGAGGGCATGGCACCAAACAGAAGAGAGATGGAATGAAGAAGAAAAAAATCAAGCAACTAATTGATGCTCCAAACCCTCTCAGTCAGCTTTCTCATCTGTAATATAAATGAATTGGGCAGATAATCCATTCAGTATCTTAAAGTTCTAATATGCTACAAATTTGTTTATACTATAAAAAGATAGCATAAAGAAAGATATCTGAATTCTAGATTAACAGGGCTACAATGTAGCCTCTTTCTGTGGTCCCAGTCTTAGCTATTGTGGGTAAACCGGGAGCACAATGCTGAAGCAATCATCAGAAACTTCATTTAGAAAGTCTCCAAGATTCTTCTAAAAGTCACATTCAAATCACTTTGAGAAATACAAAAATGCGCATGTGTAAAACACTGCATGCTTTCATAAATAATTTATTTTATTCTATGGCCGTTAAGAGAAAGAAACCAACACAGGGAGAAGAAAGAGAGAGGAGTACCACTATTGGCGAATCTACAAATCCAACACATACCACATATGAAACCACGAAGTGAGGCAGCTGCTAAGTGGAAGAGCCCTGGATTAATTTAAAAACAGCAACACACAAGCAACACATCCCTTAGGGTCAGAAAGGTCCTGTTTTCCTTTCTCTCAGCTACGTTGACTTTAGCCTAAGTCATGTGTGGCAAGACTTAACACACTTTGGTCAGATGACTGACTAACTTTTCCACAGGGTGAGAAAAACTCAGGCAAAAATTCCAGGGGCCACCCCATGGCATGGTGGTTAGGTTTAGCACACTCTGGTTCAGCGGACTGGGTTCGCGGATTCAGATCCCAGGCACAGACCTACAGCACTCAGCCATGCTGTGGTGGGTATCCCACATATAAAGTGGAGGAAGACTGGCACAGATGTTAGCTCAGGACTAGTGTTCCTCAAGTGAAAAAAAAAAAAATCTATATAGGCAAGTAAAGTCAAATTTTGTTGACTCTTTAATTTTTGTGAGCTATCTTTAACTCATTGTGACCTTTCACAGATTGTTATTTTGGATTTATATGCTAAATCAATTGTTTTGTTCTGTTTCAGTGTTCTCACATTGTGGAGTACGAGGACTCTTCCTAAGAAATTTTAATATTAATTTTGCATTTTTATTTTAATAAAAACACAAACATGTCTATGGTTAAGCCTGCTTCATTCCATCTGGATGCCCACCACGTGCAGCTACAATGTCAGTGCCCATCTGCGTCTGTCTGTGTCCACCATTACTTTCGCATCAAATTGTTACGTGAATGTGAGCAAAGTATAGAGGTATATTTAATATATACTGCTCTGTCGGGGCACCAAATGTGTGCTGAATGAAAGCACAGTGTGCGTTAGAACAGAGATTTCTGAGTAGTATATACAGAGAAAAATGGTAGAATCAAATTCATAATCGAGACCAACTATATAATTTGCAGGATGATGCAATATGAAAATATGGAACCTCTTATTCAAAAAGCGGGGAAGGGGAAGGCATTTGTATTTCTCTCATGGACTCTCTCTTGACCTATTATGGTGTTTTATCAGCTCTTTAATGTCTCAGTTCCTCGAGCATGAAGATACTGGCCAGGCAAGGGCAGACCTCACAGACACGCATGACTCAGCTCACGGGGTGCATGCTCAACCACCACCCTCCCCACACCTGCATTCACAGTAGCATATAAATGCCAAATGCCATAGGACCTGAGTTTTAGTGGTCGGCACCACATTGACATTGTACCAAATAATCTAGTTTTAAGAAAATAGCATCATCTGTCAATTGCTCATTCATTTGCTTTGTATTTACCTTGTAGATGCTTTTGCTGTATAATTGCATAAGAAGTGCACCTAATTTTGCATTTGTAATTATTTAAGTCGCATTATTATAAAAGATAATTAAGCAAATCTTGGAGATCGAAGACATTTTTTTTCCTTTAAATGCACCAAGATTACTAACTCCCAGGAGCTGCGGCTAAAGCCCCCTGTACTCAACACTGGAGATGCCACAAAAATGAGATGTACTTATGAAGTGTTAAAAGAAAAAAAGTGAGAAATACTTTAGGTATTGTGTGGGAGGAAAACTGCACCAAGAGTTGAAGAGGAATAGACAACAGAGGAGGAGAGAGACTGGGGAAGTGAGGAAGACTTTTCTTCTCGGGCCTTCTCTCTCCCCTGCATCCTGACTTCACTCCCCCTTACCTTCCAGTTTGTCACTGAGGAGCAGGAAAAGAGAGCAGGGCCAAAACAAGGATGGGAAAACGTATGTCATTAAAAAACAAACAACGCTAGTGGAGCCATATTCTGAGAAAAATAATAGACTTCATGGAAAAAATGGATCCTACAGCTAAAGAAAGAAGGTTCTTAGGGGTAAAGTTGTCATTTGCCAAAACCACATAACAAGTCTAAATTTATATAGCCACAAAGAATATAAAGCAAATATTGACAAATCTACAACAAAAAATAGACAAATCCAGGGGCTGGCCCCGTGGCCGAGTGGTTAAGTTCGCGCGCTCCGCTGCAGGCGGCCCAGTGTTTCGTTGGTTCGAATCCTGGGCGCGGACATGGCAGTGCTCATCAAACCACGCTGAGGCAGCGTCCCACATGCCACAACTAGAAGGACCCACAACGAAGAATATACAACTATGTACTGGGGGGGCTTTGGGGAGAAAAAGGAAAAAAAAAATAGACAAATCCATTATCATATTGGGATGGTGAAATACATCTCTTAGTAACTTGTAGAACAAGCAGGCAAAATATCAGTAGGATTTTTGGACTATCATAAAAATTGTAGAAGATTTGGTCAATAAAGTTGGACTAATGGAAATATCTAGAACACTGGACCTAGCAACTGAAGACTATGTATTCTTTTCAAGTAAATATGAACATTTACAAAAGTTGGCCATATAACGAGCCACAGAGTAAGTGTCAACAAATTTCAAAGGTTTGAATTTATACAGAGAATGTCGTCTGAACATAGTGCAATTAAGATGGAAATTAGTAACCGAAAGAAATCAAGAAATAAATTTTTAAAGAAGAAGAAATAGCTGGGGATATCAGAAATTATTTTGAATTTAATGTTAACAAAACACTAAATGCTAAAACATATGGATGAGCAAAATCGGTCAAAGAGGAAATTTCATAACATATATTAGAAAAAAAGAAAAGATGAAAACTAATGAATAAGTATCTATCTCAAGAAGTTAAGAAAATAAAGCAAGTGAATCTGAGGAGTGAATAATAAAGGACAGAATAAGACTAGAAATTAGCATATCAGCAATCATATAACAGAGGAGGAAGAAAACAAAACCACGTTTGTTATTTGAAAAAATTTTTAAAATTCATAAACCTTGGAGAGACTGATTAAGAAATAAAAGGAGCGTATGCAAATAACTAATGTCAGGAATGAAAAAGGAAACACCACTGTAGCAGGCTGAATAATGGTCCCCAAAGAGATCAGGTCATGTAGTTGTTGCATTATTTGGAAAAAGAGTTTTTGCAGACGTGAGTAAGTTAAGGATCTTGAGATGGGAGATTGTACTAGCCTGTCCTGGGGGGTCCTCAATGCTATCACAAGTATCTTCATAAGCGAGAGGTAGAGGGAAATATCATACATGCAGGGAGAAGGCCATGTGAAGATGGAGCTGAGATTTGAAGACATTGCCCTTGAAGATTGGACTAATATGGCCACAAGGCAAGGAATGCCCGCAGCCCCCAGAAATTGGAAGAGGCGAAGAATGGCTTTAAAGCTGCTGAAGGGAATGCTGACATCTTGATTTTGGAGCAGTGGAACTTAGTTCAGACTTCCGGCCTGAGAATAAATGTCTGTTGTTTTAAGCCCGTGAGTTTGTGGTAATTTGTTACAGGCAGGCACAGGAAATTAGTGCAACCACTCGACTATAAACATTGAAGTCACTAAAAAATTAATAAGAGAAAACTGTGAATAATGTTATGCCAATAAATTGGAAAATGTAAAAAAAATGCACAAATTCCTACAAAAACGCAAACTACCAAACAGGATACAAGAAGAGATTAAAAAGAATTTGAACGTTGTTGGGGCCTGCCTGGTGGTGTAGTGGTTAAGGTCGCCTGCTCTGATTCAGTGGCCAGGGGTTTGCTGGGTCAGACCCTGTGTGTGGACATATGCACTGCTTATCAAGCCATGCTGTGGCAGGTGTCCCACATATAAAATAGAGGAAGATGGGCACAGATGTTAGCTCAGGGCTAATCTTCCTCAAAAAAAAAAAGTTTGAATGGTGCTATAATTGTTACAAAACATAATCCTAAGTAAATAACTTTACCTAGAGAAAATATCAGTCCCACAGCGTTTCTCTGACAAATTCTATCTTATCTTTACCAAAGAAATAACAAGAATCTAAGACAAATTCTCCCAAATAAGATGAAGAGCTCCTTTATCTTTTCCAACTTGCTTTATAAAAACTTTTGTATTATAACCTGACAATTATATTATGAGAAAAGAAAATGGTAGGATTTTCTTGTTCATAAATAGAGATGGAAAAATTCTTTTTTTTCAAATTTTACTTTTTATTGCAGTAACATTGGATTATAACATTATATAGTTTTCAGATGTACATCTTAATATATTTCGAATTCTGTGTAAAATTACATCACGTTCACCACCCAAAGACTAATTATAATCCATTACCCGACATGTGTGCCCAATCCCCCCTTTTGCCTTGCCCCTCCCCCCGTCCTCCATGATAACCACCAATCCCATCTCTGTTGCTATGTGTTTGTTTGTCATTGTTTTTATCTTCTACTTATGAGTGAGATCATATGGTATTTGACTTTCTCCCTCTGACTTACTTCACTCAGCATAATACTCTCAAGGTCCATCCATGTTGTCACGAATGGCCTAGTTTATTATTTCTTATTGATGAGTAGTATTCCATTGTGTATATATACCACATCTTCTTTATCCATTCGTCCCTTGATGGGTACCTAGGTTGCTTCCAAGTCTTGACTATTGTGTATAATTCTGCAATGAACATAGGGGTGCAAGGATCTTTATGCCTTTGTGTTTTCAAGTTCTTTGGATAAATACCCAGCAGTGGAATAGCTGGATCATATAGTATTTCTATTCTCAATTTTCTGAGGAAACTCCATACTGCTTTCCATAGTGGCTGTACCAGTTTGCACTCCCACCAGCAGTGTATGAGCGTTCCCTTCTCTCCACATCTCTCTAACACTTCTTGTTTCCTCTTCTTAATTACAGCCATTCTAACAGGAGTGAGGTGAAACCTCATTGTAGTTTTGATTTGCATTTCCCTGATAGCTAACGATGTTGAGCATCTTTTCATATGCTTGTTGGCCATCTGTATATCTTCTTTGGAGAAATCTCTGTTCAGATCTTTTGCCCATGTTTTCATTGGGTTGTTAGTTACTTTGCTGTTGAGATGTATGTGTTCTTTGTATATTTTGGATATTAACCCCTTATCTGATATGTGGTTTGCAAATATCTTCTCCCAATTGTTAGGTTGTCTTTTCGTTTTGTTGATGGTTTCCTTTGGTGTGCAGAAGCTTTTTAGTTTGATGTAGTCCCATTTGTTCATTTTTTCTTTTGTTTCCCTTGCCCGGTCAGACATGGGACTTGAAAATATGCTGCTAAGACTGATGTCAAAGAGCATACTGCCTATGTTTTCTTCTAGAAGTTTCATGGTTTGGGGTCTTACATTCAAGTCTTTAATCCATTTTGAGTTGATTTTTGTACATGGTGTAAGATAATGGTCTGCTTTCATTCTTTCGCATGTGGCTGTCCTGTTTACCCAACACCATTTATTGAAGAGACTCTGAGATGGAAAAATTCTTAAACAAATATAAGCAAACCAAATTCAGCAATATATAAAAAGATTAATACACCAGGATCAAGGCAGATTTATTTCAGGAATGCAAAATTAGTTTTACATTAAAAGAGCAATAAATATAAGTTGCCACATTACCAGAATAAAGTTTCGCAGTAGGTGCAAGAAAAGGCCTGTGATACAGTTCAAAATCCATACATTATAAATATTTTTAGAAACCAGTGAAAAAGAAAGAAACATCCTTAATCTATTAAAGGTGTTTACAAGGAAACTATACCAAAATTAACGGTGAAAGCTTAAAACTTTTCTTTGAGATAGGGATAAGAGAAGTGTTTTTGCTTTCACCAGTTTTATTCAACATAAAATGAAGGTCTTTACCAGTATAGCAAGACAAAGGTGGGAAGTCAAAGATATACGAGTTGAGAGGGGATAAATAAAGCAGTAATTATGTGTGAAAGATATGTGTGGCATGTGAAAAATTCTAAAGAAACCACCAATAAATTGTTAGAATTAATACTTAATTTTATCCAGGTTGGCAGATGAAAAATAAATATACAAATCAAACTTTATTTTTATATATCAGCAAAAAATAGAAAATGAAATTTTTTAAAACTAACTATAGATATATATCCTTTACAATAGCAGCAAAATATTTCAAACAGTTACAATATTTATGCTATAAGAACTCAAGAATTTTTTTAAAGATGCTATTTTACAAGGCCATAACAATGTTCAAGAAAAATACAATTGAGGATCATAACACATTCATGAATGGAAGTCTCAATGTAACATCGATCTAAATTTTCTACAAATTGATCTACAGACTCAATGTCATGCCAATTAACATATTAACAGGTGTGTATGCATGTATGTAAATTAACAAGATGATTCTACAGTTTATATAGAAATGCGAAAAGTCAAGATAATTAGGAAAAAAGCAACAGCACAGAGGAGTGCTCTGGCAGCCTTCAAGCCTTATTGTAAGTATTTTAGAAAGAAACTAAGGGTGTGTAAGATTGACACAAATACTAACAAATGCATGAATAGAACAGAAGCAGGGACCCAGAAATGAACTAGAAATGGACCTGTGTATATAAGAGGTGACATTGTAGGGCTGTAGAGAAAGATCAGGCTTTCCAATGAAGGGTGTTTAAACAATTGGGTGTCCACATAGAAAAAGAAAAAGTTGGAAAACTTGACCTCCACTTTATGTCATACACAAAAATCAACCCCAGGTAATTTGAAGACATAAAAATGAAAGGTGAAACAGTAAAACTTTTAGAAGATAATATTTGAAAGTAATTTCATAACCTCAAAAAAGGGAAAGATTTTTAAAAATAGGGCACTAAACACACAAACTATAGAAAAAGATTGATAATTTGGATCATATTAAAATTAAGAATTTCTTCATCAAAAAACAGCATTCAGAGAGTGGAAATACAAACCACAGAGTTAAAGAAGTTATTTGCTACACATATAATCTACAAATGGTTTGTACCCACAATATATTAAAAACACCTGCAAATCAATAAGCACAGACCACCAGAAATGGGAATGAGACAATCGACTGCAACAGAATATTCATACAAAAGATATCCAAATGGCTAACAAAAGTATAAAAAAGTGTTCCATATTATTAGTCATCAGGGAAAGGAAAATGAAAACCATTATAAAATGTCACTACATAGTCATCAGAATTACTAAAATTTAAAAGTTTGTGATAACATTCAAACTTTCAGAATTTTCTCCCATACTGTTAGTGGGAAAATATATTGGAACAACCACTTTGGAAATAGTTTAGGATTATCTATTAAAGTTGAACTTATGCAGGCTCAGTGATACAGTAATGCTACCCTTGGAATATGGCAACAAATACGTGTACATACAAGCCAGGTGGTGTGGTATACAAGCAGGTTTGTAGAAGCATTATTTGTACTAGCAAAAACTGTACACAACTCAAATGTCCATCATTTGGAAAAATAAACAGTAGTATACAGCACTGAAGATAAACAAACTACTAATAATCACAACATGGATGAATTTCTCAAAAGTAATGTGGCAACAATTCAAAGAGACTTATGCACCTCCGTGTTCATTGCAGCATTATTCACAATAGCCAAGATGTGGAAGCAACTCAAATGCCCATCACCAGATGAATGGACAAAGAAGATGTGATATGTATATATATATGTATGTATACACACACACAGTGGAATACTACTCAGCCATAAAAAAGACAAAATCATCCCACTTGCAACAACATCAATGGACCTTGAGGGTATTATGTTAAGCAAAGTAAGCCAGACAGAGAAAGGCAAACACTGTATGTTTCACTCACATTTGGAAGATAAAGTAACACATGGACAAAGAAAACAGATTAGTGGTTACCAGAGGGTAAGGGGGTTGGGGGGGTGGGCATAAGGGCTAAAGGGACACATTTGTATGGTGGCTGACAAATGATAATACACAAGTGAAGTTTCACAGTGTTGTAAACTATTATAACCTCAATAATAAAAGCAAAAAGTAACATTGATTGAAAGAAACCAGGCCCCAAAATATTATGTACTGTACAATTCAGTGTATATAAATGTCAAAAGCAGACAAACTTCTACTATGTTGTTTAGAGATTTATGATTAGAAGGAAAGTTGGATCATGACTACCTGTGTTTTGGGAAAGAGGCATAGATGCATTATTTGTAAAACTCATAATGTGCTAATTCTTGATTTTGTTAATACTTTCAAGAGTGTTTATGAGAATTCATCAAGGAATATCTATGCTTATGTACTTTTCTATGTTTAAAAATATTTAAAAAGAGACATTGTTTACTGTCAAAAAGAATGATCAATCAAAATGTCATGAAGATAACGAACATATATGTAATTGATGATATAGACTCAAAATATACAAAGCATTAACTGACAAACATACAAAGAAATCAATAATTGTAACTGGAGATTCTAACACATTCCCCTAAGAAACTCCAATATCAAGCAGACAAAAATAAGCAGTGATGACATATTTAAAAAACATTAGTAAGGTGCTAACATGAAAATTTCACCCACCATTCAGAGTGCTCATTCTTGAGCACTTGAGCACAAGTGGAACTTTCTCAAAAATTGAATCCTAACTTAGCCACAAAAGAAGCTTTATTAAATTTTGTGATTCAACCTCACACAGACTATGTTCTCTGATAATAACAAAACGTAATCAGAAATCAATAACAAATATTTAAAAACATATTGCTGCAAAAATATACACATATACATGACACTGCTAAAAAGCCCTTGATTAAAGGGAAAATCCTAAGAAAAACTGTGGAATGCTAGCAGAAGCACCACATGCCAAATTTTGTAGAATACTGCTAAAGCAGTGGCTTTGAATACAGTTATTAAAAAAATTGTAAATTGAGTAGAAATGATCAACGTATTGGTGGTATATTGAATTATTGTCTTTATTCCTTTATTCCTCCCTGTATCTACACTCTTTGCCATGCAAATTTAAAGTTTCTCCCACAAAACTGCAGAGCGTATCGCCCTGGTCTTTGATTTTAAACTTGGCTGCATGACTTGCTTTGGTCAATGGCAAGTGAACTGACACAAAACAAGCGGGAGCTGGAAATAACCTTGTGCCTTGGGACTTGCTTTCTCGTGCCCTTTGTGTCATCATGACAAGAGGGTCTCTGAGTAGCTGCTGCCCCTTCAGCCTGGACCCCAGAGTGAGATATGTGGAGCAGACCTGAGCTAGCCAGATCCACCTGGTGAAGAACAGCCACTTGGTCAAGCCCTATCTAGCCACTCCAACCAACTCCAAGAAATAAGCACCTGTTTTATTCCTCATTGAGGTTTTGTGGTTGTTAACGCAGCAAAAACTAATAGAAAAATCAGCACCTAGCAATGGAGTTGCTGCTGCAATGAAAACCTAAAATATGTGGAAGTGACTTTGGGACAAAGGCCATGGGGAGCATTTAGAGAAGTTGGAAAAATATTACTGAAGGCTGGAAAATTGGCAATTCATGTTATATACTGGCAAGTCATTCAGAAGTTTGCCTATAGTAACTTGGAAGAAAGAAAATGAATCCAACAAGTTATGGACTTGAGAAAGATGGTTTATAGTCAGAACGCTGAAAGCTTGAGTTGATTGCTCTTAACTGCCTGTAAAAAGGTATGACGAGAAAGAGACGGACTCAGAAATTAACCGGTCAGTTTACAGTCTGAATTTAGAGGGAATGTAGATCATTTACATAGAAAATCCAGGACTGTAAACAAATGATTAAAACTAATAAGGAAGTTTAGCAAATTCTCAAGTATAACATCAACGTACAAAATGAAGTGGCTCTCCTTTAGTCAAAAACAAAACAAAAGGGGCCGGCCCTGTGGCTGAGTGGTTAAGTTCGTTCCCTCCGCTTCCACAGCCCAGGGTTTTGCTGGTTTGGACCCTGGGCGGGGACAAGGCACGGCTCCTCAGGCCACGCTGAGGCTGCCTCTCACATACCACAACTAGAAGGACCCACAACTAAAATATACAACTATGTACTGGGGGGATTTGGGCAGAAAAAGCAGGAAAAAAAAAAGAAGATTGGCAACAGTTGTTAGCTCAGGTGCCAATCTTTAAAAAAAGAAAAACAAAAACCAAAAAGTAATTCACTAATATATAGCAAATAAGTTGAAATTTGAAACAACTACAAATCTATAAAGTATCCAAGAATGGACTCAAAGAAAGCATGAGACTTTATGGAGGTAATTTTAAAATAACTTTATTAAAGAAATAAAGGAAGATAGGAATGAATGAAGAGATATAACACGTTCATTGAATTTGAGTTGCAAAAATGTTCATTTTCCCCAGAATAATTTGTACATTAAAAATTCTAATAAAATTTATAGAGGGATCATTTTGAGAACTTAAAAAAATATTTTGAGGTTTATGGGGAAAAATAAAATTCTTCCCAAAACTAAGAATTGGAAAATAAAACAAATTGCATGGGGGTGAGCGGAGGACACATTCTATCAGCTATTAAGAGAAACTACAAAACTATAGTCATAAAATAATATGGCATTGTGGCAGTAACATATAGATTGTCCAAAGAGTAGAATAAAAAAACTAAAAAGTAGACTTTCTATATGGTAGTTTGGTATAGTATAGATGTGACATCATACACTGATGGGGAAAAAAGAGATTGAAAAATAAAGTGGAATCTTATATCATGTTAAAAATATCGAAACTGCATTGAAAAAGACGTAAATGTGAAAAATAAATTGTAAGAATAATTGCAAAAAAAAGAAAAATATATTTTTAATTCTTAAAGCATAAGGGTGAAATTGATGAATTTGACTCTATTAAAATTAATAATTTCTAGTGAACAAAGACAAAAGTCAGTGTTACTAGATGCATGACAGACTAGGAGAAGACATTTGCTAAAACTGAAACTGACAAGGATCAATATCTAGAATATACAAAGAACTTCTGCAAACCAACAAGAAAATGATAGGAAACCCAATAGAAAAAAGAGCAAAGGTTACAATAGGCAATTCACAGAATGGAGAGCCTGAACTGGTACAAGAATAAGAAAAGATTTCAGAGAAGTGTAAATCAAAACAGACTATACCAGTCTAAAAATAATCAAACTAGTAAAAATTTAAGAGCAAAATAAAATTATGCACTGTGGAGGGAAAATGAAACTTGAACACTCTGCTAGTGAGAGTTCAAATTGATCTAATTCTGTAGAATAATTTCTGCAGTGAAAAGAAACATACCAATGGTTAATAATCAGTAAGTCCCTGTTGGGCATATAACTTGTGATGATAATTACATTGGTCCATAAGGAAAACACACCCAAAGATGTTCATTGCATTATTGATTGTATTTAGGAATTGAAAGCAACCTTATCATTCATCACAGGAAATAGATAAAATGTAGTCTGTGCTTCCAACGGTTTACTCTGCACTAGATTTCCTCCTGTTTTAGATGGATAAATCTTAAAAATCTAGTGTAGAGTAAAAACTAAGAAACCGAACAAGATAGTCAACACAGCACCATTTCTGCATATGAAAATTCTTAGATGCACAAACCAACATTATCTACTTTCCAAGGATTCACAATGAGACTTATGGTGGAGGAAGGAAATGAAGGTAATAGCACGGATTGAGGACAGAAATCCTTGATCTAAGCAATGGAATGAATTCAACCCTGTGCCCTGTATGTCCAAATAAGAAAAAAGATCTATTATTCAATTTTGAGAAACTGTTAAATACAGGGTTAGTGTTTTAAGATATTAGGATCAGGAGCTAGACACACTGGATTCAAATTTAATTGAGCTGCGTATTAACTGTATGATCCTTGGGCAACGTATTTAACTTCTGGGAGCCTCTTTTTCTTCATCTATGAAATGGAGTTATTAAAGGTGCTTACCTCATAAAGCTGTGGTGAACTATAAATTTTATAATGCATTCAGAGAACTCGCATAGGGCCCAGAACATAGTTAGGTCCATGACTGGTTTCTGGCCAAACCTGAAACGGCACATAGCCACATCCACGCTGACTCTGGACTATGTCAGCGTTGTCCACGCGAGAGAAGCTCCACAGAGAAGCTCCAATGCATCTGGATCTAAAAGATCCACATTTTCCCTCAGCCCTAATGACTTTTTTTCCCAGTCTCAATTGGATTTTCTGGAGTCTGATCTAGGCTCTTTTGGGGAAAGGAAAAAAAGAACACAAATAAAATTAATTGTCACCATATTAAATGTTTTTGTTAACTACAAGGTGTTTCCTTAAATTATCTAATTTAACTCTAACAATAATCCTTTAATAGTATATTTATCCCCATTTATAGAAACTGAATAGGCTTTATTAGCAAAGTCACATAGCTGGTTAGTGGCAGACCTGGGATTTGAATGCATGGATAATGGACTTGAAGTCCACTCGTGAAACTAGTATGGTGTGCTGTTTCTCGTGATCATTTTCCCATCTATTTCAGCACCATCAAATCTTATCAAACCAGAACCATAAGGAAGTCACATGCCATGGAAATCCTTGTGTGTAAAACATCCTCATATCTAAACATCATTTACTTATTACCCAGCCCAGGAATTACTCTCAACTATATATTATTTCTGTGGAGGAAGGGATTTTTTTTTCAATACCTACAGTTAAAAACCTGTCGTCATTTATAAGCATAAAGGTGATATTCAAGGCCAATCAATTCATTTTGTTCACTAAAGGAAAATCAAGGCAAAATAAAAGTCTAGTGCAGAAAAAGAATCTCAGAGACATTAGTACAAAAATATCTAAGGATATTTTTAAGACATTAATGTTTAGTATTTTTTATTTGTTATGATATGAAAGCATGTATTTTAAAGGAAAAAAGCCAACATTTACAGAGCTCTAGATCTGGTTTTGGAAATAGCTCTTCGGACCTGAGTTTTCTGTGCTGCTGTTTCTAATAGCAGCCAGTTCTTCACTTCCCAAGAAAACTGTGAAATTCGACTGAGCGTGGCAGCTGGAACTGGAGTGTGAATGGCGTGATTTGATGCTTCTGCTAGTCTGAATGTTTTCCTGTTAGGCCCTTTTAGCAGCCCCTCCCAACAGTTTGTTTGCATTTCCCAAAACCAGCTCACCAAAGTTCGGTCCATTATGAAACACACAGGCCACTACAATTTTCACTAAGGTTAACAGGCATTTTTTGTAGCATAAGGTCCAGTTCTAATTTGACTGAATGTAACAAAATTTGTATTGACTAAAACGCCACTGTCTCAGAATCCTTTGTCAAAGCTGCATCATAGGGCCTTTGGCAAAATGATCCAAATGACTCCTTATATTCTAGAACATTCTTTCCAATTCTTTTTAAAAATAATACTGGAAAAAGTATATTGCACTCAAGAGCGTTTTCATTCACGCTTTGGGTTTCTGTGCTATGTCCATTATGCTGCTGTTTAAAAATATTTTTACACACACACATTTGGTTTATGATCTTAAGTTTAAAAACACTTCTTACTCGGAGCAAATTTTCTCACGTCCAAAATCCTGTGGCATGTTATGGCGATGCGTTTAGTATATGAGACATCTTTTTTTTAAGACTGTACAATTGATGGAAGAGTTAATTATTAATCTGGCTGGCATCTGTAATGGAAAAAGGAATTCTTTTGCTTTTAGGCCATGGACTCAGTACATAAATCTCTTGTGTGGCTGCAATCATAATATTCCTGCCGCTATGGTGTCACCTATTGTAATTTTTCTGCTAATAAACAAATTTGAACTAGCCAGGAATCCTAAATTTCAAGACTAGTTGTTTATCTCAAATATACTCCAGAGAAATAGTAATGCAGTTCTGCTTTGAATTTAATTTAAACAGGAACAGGCAAAACAAATCTCTATGGAGGACATTTGACAATAATAAAATATTTCTCCCAGCGGGTGAGCTGGTAGCAATCGTATTGTTGCAATCCAAGCTCACGTTGCAGTAGGTCATTACCATCATAACAAGCCCCTGGACCAACTGGCATGGACATGCAACATTGAGCCCGTGATGGGCACATTATTTCAGACCTTTAACTTCATGGAGAACAAGACAAATACTCCTGGGAAAGGGGGATTATATTTTGAAATTCCTTTCTTTTCTATTTTGTTTCATAATAAGATGCAACGTGCAATCCGTCTACTGCTACTTGTTTCATTTTGTTTTTTCCACGCTACCACGCTACCAAGGAGCTCGAAGCTAGACTCTCTGAAAAGGCTAGAAACACTGATTTAAACACTTCTCTATCTATTGGACTACGGACGTAGCCATTCAGTTTGTAAACCATTGTGAATGATTAAAAAACCTCAAGCACATCTCTCTTTTCTCTTACATTTTAATCACAAATTAAATTTCTTAATAAGTGAAGTGTACCTAAAGTTTTTGCATAGGCCCAAGAATGAAATATTCTATCTCATTTCTACCTCTTACCTAAATCAGCAACTTGGAAAATACAGGTAAGAGAAGTCATTCCAAGAAATCAATTTTGTTCTAATTTTGGGTTTTAGAAGGGAAAAACAGGTATTTGGAACCACACCTAAATTAATTTTAAAGCACACGAAAGGGCAAATGAGCAGGATTAAAAGTAAAAACAGATTTTGAGATATTTTGCCCAAGGTTTTGAACAGGTATCTCCATATATATGTGGGCTATAACCAAAGATGTGGCTTGGGAGTCATCAAATAAAATGTGTTCTCCGTGTGTGCTGGGGAAGAACGGCGATGGGAAGGGTGAGAATGGGGTGGGAGGAAGCAGAGGTCAAAACAATCCAAGATTATTTCATTGGTTTGTAAGTAAAAAAAAAAGTTGTCTTTTGTCTTGAGATTAAAAAAACACAGTCTAAAATCCTCAGAAAAACTCAGAGCCAACATTTGAAAAGTTTTTTTATTTTTTAGAACATTCTCGTCTTGTTTGAGAAATTTGTAAAAGTTAAAAGCAATGGTTTCCTCATCTTGTCTTCACATTAGTATCACCTGGAGATTTTTTTTCAAGTATTTCAAAGCCAAGGCCACATCTCAGACCAATGGAACCCCAATCTCCTGTGGGTGGGTGGGTGGGATAGAAGCATCGAAATTTTTAACAGCCTTCAGATGATTCCAATATGCAGCCAAGCTTGGGAACCACTAGTTTAAAGAAAAAAAAAAGTCACTTATAAGCAACAGGTGAAAATACAAGCGATCTCGACACAAATACAACCCATTTGTCACAGCTATTTGCTGTTTATATATTGACAAATACAACATGCTAAAATGTCGAAATCCTACTTTGTCATTTGTTTTACACCTGAGGCATCAGTGATAGCTATGTCAGGACCAGAAACATACTCTGTAATAATTCTAAATTATGAAAACCAGCAAGAGAACTCTAACATGTAAATTCTTAAAAGCACGTGTGCATAACATACACTTTTTAAACGAGGACCTCATTGAAAGATTACAGACGCAATCTCTTTTTAGGTTTGTATCTTGCATCATCTCAGCTCCACCCAAGTACTTTGAAAACATCAAATGTCAACCATGTCCGATTCTACGTTGAGCTATTTCCACTCAGAGGATATTAAAATAGGAAAAGACAACTCTGAGTTATGTCTCCGGCTAGTGCATCTTAGTGATTTACGTAATCTCATGCCGCTAAATCCCATTCAGTTTCGTGGCCTTTGTGTCATCAGCTTGTTTCTCTAGAGAACCAGACACTTCTGAAAGGTGAGAAATACGGTGGGCAAACACAATGACAAAACACTCTGAAGATAGGCAGAGAAGCCAAGAAGGCACATATTAGCACCTCGGTGATGGCTCCAGGAGTGTCCAGTGGAAGCGCAGCTTGACCCTGGGCAGCAAGGGCTGTAACCTCTCCCAGTGAAATAGGCAAGGGGAAGCCATTTGCTGTCAGCAGTGCTGTTTAACCCTCTTGAATCCGAAGACAGCTCCCCCTCCCCACGCACACTGATCTATAAGCTCTGCTGCTGACTTCCATTCAGGAAACCTGGTCAGCAACTCCACTGCTGCTCCACCAAGCCTGCAGCTTGCTGCCGAGCTCACTGCAAGGGCAAGATTTAATTGTGGATGGAGCGAAATAATAGGTATCTCTAGCAGATTTTAATATGATCTTAAAATAGGGGGAAAGTTTTCTGTTATGACATTGACATAGAGGCAATGATTTTGAGTAACGCAGGATGATGGGAGATGCTTTAAGATTAAATAAGAGCTATATAAAGGCTTGTCAGAATGAATTCTAATGTGCCATGAGACACTTTGCATACTCTTAAATATGCAAAATGTCTCTTGGCGCCCTAGAATTCATTCTGACAAGTCTTTCTATAGCTCTTATTTAAACTCCGACTTTACTTTTAGGGAACAGGTACTCAGAGATACTCTTTGAATGGGAGCAACAAAGGGCAGTGTTTATTGATTCGGTTCTTTAGTGGGGAAAAGAAAAACACAATACAAAAGAGCAATCAAAAGTGGAAGCTTGTTTAATATTGCTCTACCATCATCCTGAAAGGCATAATAATTTGAGTTACACATCTGAATTGATTGGAGTTACAGAATCATATCTCCTTTTTGCATTTAACAATATATACAATATAAAATAAATACATTTACACAAATGGACATTTGCTGGAGCACACAGTATGGTACACATCACAAAAATATACAATTGATTGCTTTACAGATGTGAAGTCCATCTACAGCTATAGACATGGTTTTATTATTATTATTATTCTTTTTACTACTGGCTATAATGCAACTCCTGGATTATTATAAGCAGTTTAAATTTTTTGTCCTTTTACGATCTTTGCACATAAGACTGCCATAAAATGTTTTCCTAGGCAGGTAAACAGAGACGCTTAAATAATTAAAATACAATCACCAACACCCATTTTCTCTTCTATAAGAAAAATAGCAGTTTTAAATTTTTTATATCTTTTATGTTATCATTTAAATGCAAAATAGTGGAATAAATACAACAATCTGATCTGATTGAAACACGAGTGTAACTACAGGGAGTCACACGATCATATTGCTTTAAATAAGAACAAACCTAAAAGAAGCGAAATAAGAATTAAAATCATATGGCTGAAACATACACCTTTGTAACTTTCCGAAACTTCACATTAAGTAAATGGTCTTGCTTGAAACTTGAAAAAACTGACCTCAAGCAAGGTTAAAACTGAGCATTTACCCCAAAGCCCGTGCAATTCTTTTAGACCTACATTTTAGTTGTATTTCCTATTTGTGAGACTTGTTCTTTGTCATGCCGAGAGTCACTTAAACTGAAAACTAAAAATTGTACTACGTTCTTCTCACATATATCTCCATCTCTTGTTTTCGGTTGGCCGGCTCTTACTTCTGAAGCCCAAGTACTTGAATGTGACCCAGTGAAAACAGTGTATCTAGTGTATATACCTTATTTATATATAGTGTGGTTGAATAGTAGCAACTTAAACCCTGCACAAACTTTCCGGAAAATAATCTTTTGAAACACTTACATATATAAATAATCTTATAGAATCAGCACCTTTTTTTCCCAGGAGTTGTATTTTCTGTTGTTCTTTTTAAAGGGATGTGCCAATTTCTGAACTCCTATCACAGCTATAAATTTCAAGTTATTGACCATCTGAATGAATAGCTAATGATGATTTATCTAGTCACACTACAGTCACTTCTCTACTGAGAAAACCACAATCTACGATATAGTCCCATATAGCTAATGATAGATACACAGTATTCCTAGCACGAGGTTGATGAAATATCAACCCAAGGTATTTTGTTTAAAGCACACAAAGTAGCAATAGTTTGTGTCCGCACCAAAAAGTTTGCAACAACACAGAGCGAGTTAATAACAACATCTGAGAGATGATTGAGTGAAAGCCATATATACAGCATTTAAAAATTAGACTTATCTATATTCTTGAAATATTCAAAGTTTTATTTCTAAGCTATACATTGATATTCTATAATAAACCATTAGAGAAATTATTCCTTGTTTTGAAAATATTATTATGATTTTGATGTGTATCTGTTCATAATGAGTACTTGTTTGGAGTTTCAATCTCTTAATTATTATTAGGAAGAACCTTATTACGGATAAGGAATAGAATATACTACTGTAGTCTCCTGAGGAATTGTACATCCAATATTGTCTCTAATACTACCCTGTGTCTAAAAGCACACACCACAAGAATCCAAACACCACAAGAAGAACAAGACAACAGTCTCTGAATGCAACATAAAATTCAGAAAAGCACAGCAAACATGAAACATTGAAAAGCTGAACTACATTTCTTTTGTTTGTTAGGATTACAATTTTAATTACATCTGTGTACATAGAATAAGACTGTTCACATAGTACAGGGAGCAGCTACTAACACTGGTCCATTGGTATAGCATTTGATGGAGGTTACTGTTTATTGGTTATTCAGCGACTGTAGATTTCGGGGGCATCTAATTGATTTCTTCATTAGATTACACCTCTTAACAGTCTGGAACCTGACTGACTTTCTTGCTGTGACAATACTGGTGGAAAAGCACATACATTGGCTTAGCTCTTGGTAAAAACTGCAGATTAATTTAAACAAACATTCCTAAATGAATAAACTCATAGATTAGGTTTTAGAATTTGGTCAGGCGTCTGCTGTCTTTGATGACTTTTTTTGTTTTTCCCCAAATTCTGGCATTTGCCTTATTGCCTCTTAGACTGGCTCACAGCTCCTTCTGGGACAAGGTATGGGACTTTGCAAACAGGCAGTATCTCATTCCTAACCACAGTGGCAGCTAGAAATCATATGGCAACTGTACCTTCCAGGAAAAGAGATGCATTCCTGATAATTCTAAGGATCTGTATTCCATGTGCAGAACTGACAGACGTGACTACTCGGAGTCACTATGAGTGTAATCTAATCCTTTGTGTCAGTGAACATTTAGGGAAACTGGAGCTCATGTTAAGAAATTGATGTTTGGGACCAGACTGGCACACAACATAAATTGCATCCGTGATAATATGCACCTTCCCTTCTACTATTGCTTGAGTAAGTTAAATTCCCATATTAATAAATGGCTGAAAAGTGGTAAAGCTGGTACAAAAAAATCTCCATTTGTAAGAAGAAACAAAACATTTTTAAAAATCTTCCTTCGGGATTCATTTGTCCTTCATGATTGTTCATAATTGTTCAAAGCCAGCACAAAATTGCAGTATTCTTTTTTTCTCTTTAGTATTGCATGAATGAATAAAGCTTAAACTATTCCCTGAAAAAGTTACATAGTAGCTAAACTAACAAATACCTGGAAGACTTGAGAAAACAATTAAGGAATCAAATGGCTGTAACTGATCTAGATGGAAAAGCAATGATTAGAAGCAGCCGATGCAACGTGGCTTAGGTTGTCTAATTAGAGGCCGCTCCCATGAAACCTAATACTGCACTCAGTCAATTCGTTATGTTGCACTGTACTTTTAGGTCTGTTGGTTCTCTCTCTTTGATTCCTTAGTCACTGGGGACGTGATGGTTCACAATAAGTTCACTGGTATCCATATTCTGGATCTCCATCCTTTGGCAGGGCTGGCTTCCATTTCTCTTCAATCAGAGACCTCTTTTAGAAGTTCAGCAGCAGAAGGAAGGAAGGAAGGGAGGAAGGAGTAAGAGCAAAGAAAGAAAAGGCAAGGACGAGAAATTTTCTTACAACTAGAGCTATTTAAAATTTAGAAGAAAGGGGGAGGAGGCAAAAAGATGGAGGAGAGAAGAGATGCAAAGAGGAGAGAAAGGAAGGAAGGAAGAAAAGAAAGGAGGGAGAGAGGCAACTGCTAATGGAGGAAGCCAAGAAATGAGGGAGAGAAGGAATAAGGGAGTGAGGGAAAAAAAACAAAAAGGAAAAGAATGAGAAAACAAAAGGAGAAAAGAAGATGCGATAAGGTAAAAAGAAATGCATAAGGAGGATCTGGAGGAATCTAAAAGCTGCTTCATAGTCTTGCTGCTAATTTATCAGTGCAGTCTTTGTTGATTTCTGATGTTGTTAACTAAACGCTAAGTTTCTTCGACATCATCCTTGGGTTTAGTTTCCCTTTTTCAGCGTGCAGGATAGGAAGGCCCAGGAAGCTTTTAGTCAGACCTTGGCCTCCAGCATTTCCAAAAAAAGTTTGTGCATGGGGACTTTGCCTTCGAGTTTGATGTTGTAGAAATGCTGCACGGCCTTCGTAGAGGTCTGTCTCAGCAGTGGCAGAGTCATCAGCATCTTGCCAGCCCTACGAGGGTCTTCCATGTGCTGGCCAGCCTCATAATCCTGCAGGGCCTCATGTAAGACATCCTGAAGCTTCTGGACGGCTTCGACATCTTCTATGTGCATGGAGTCTGTCCAACAGAGCAAGAAAAGACCAACAATAATATTAATACTAATAAACCCATGTAGGTTAGAGCTAAGAAAGTTAAATGTTATTCTTGAACATCTCAAAGCTGTGATTTGCTCAGAGAGTCTCGCATTGCCAAAAATCTCTATTTTTTTCCCTAAATTTCACTATGGTAGATAATTTCCAATAATGATTTAGAATATGGGACTTACCATGGAAGATACATTATTTAAAACACACGGGTTTTTCCTTCCTGAAACTGAGCAAGAAAAGACTTCCTGTTCACAGATTACAAACTTGGCTGTTTTATTCATTATCTCACTTATGTATTTATTCATTCATTCAACAATTATGGAAGGCCATCTATTAAAAGTATTATTCTAAGTGCTGTGGGGGTAAAGGTTGTATAAAATTCTGATCTTGCCCTCAAAAAGCCCATATTTCACAAAAGGAAAGAAAAAGGTTGATTGATGACTACTATTTTAAGAATTCCACGTAAATACACTGAATCTAACATTACTCTGGTTTTAGACTGTACAGAAATCACAAGAGGGCCAGCCCCAGTGGCCTGATGGTTAAGTTAGGTGTGCTCTCCTTCAGTGGCCTGGGTTCAGTCTCGGATGCAGACCTACACCACTGGTTGGTGGCCATGCTGTGGTGGCAGCCCACATATAAAACAGAGGAAGATTTGCCACAGATGTTAGCTCAGGGCAAATCTTCCTCAGGGAAAAAAAAAAGAAACCACAATAAATTGCTTATCCTTTTAGGATTTTTAACATACTGTTAGCAGTTCATTAAAAGATCCTTACACAGTGTACTTCTGTACTGAAAAACCAAGGAAGTCTTTAAATTAATGAGTTCTGAAATATTTCCGCATTTGTGAAGGTGAACTCTGCCCTTAAGTGAGTAATTTAAAAACCTAATCCAATCAAGCAAGGAAAGGGTTAACAGGGTTGCCACAGTTATTCTTGCAAGAAATGCGAGATGTAGGGGGAAAAATAAGTTACAGCTCTAGCTCTAAAACAGACACTTAATTATATACAAGTTTGAATCATTTAGCACGTTTTATTGATTCTGATGACAGTTTATCTGTTAATTACACATAATGGAGTCTTTGGGGAATTCTTCATGTTTAATAATTCTAGTTCTCTGAGAATGCCAAGCTCTAAGATATATGTAGTTAGCCCAATCTTTCATATAATTCACATATCAGATCACATACACCAAAAAGAGAAAGGGAAATGTAATTTAAGATCAAGTGGCCAAACAGATGATAAAAAAAAAATGATGGCAAAGTAATGAAAAGACAGATGACTATATGCAGGAATGTGTTTCTTTGCATTTTGTTTATTGTTTTTTCTTTTACATTGTCCTGAATCATTTCACCTCATCACTGGTGAACTGACCACTATTTACATGAGGTGGCTAAGGACACATTTCTTTCAACGAGCTTCGAATAATCTGGAGTACAAGTTTCTTATAAGGGTCGACTGCTTGAGACATGATTCCTACCTGGTGGGGCCAAAAGAAGCAATTCTTCCCAGTTGGAAAGGTTGGCAGTCGTGCCCTGGAGTGGAACTCAAGGCATTCTCCGCCATATATCCTGGCCTTTCCCCATGACTTGTTTCTCCCTAGGCTTTTCTCTAACCTGGCTCCTGGATGGATGGCATTTGCATCTACTTCCTATGTGTCTTCTCTTAGGAACAAGCACACATAATCATAATTTCCAAAGTTGGCTAATGGTTGGTAACGTTAGTGACAGAAAAATAGTCATGGAGATGGTGACCACGTTCGGATATTTTTTCTTTCTATTTTTGAACTTATATGTTGTCTGAAGGGAAAACGGTGAGCAGGTTATACCATTTGTTAAGTACTTGCTCTGGGTGAAGTCTCTGATAAGCACTTTGTGCACACTGGCTCATTTCATCTCCAACAGTCCTGCAAGTCAGGGGGCACTGGTACTAAGTGTCAGAGTTAGGCTTAAACTCAGGTTTCCTTGAATCAAATTATGCTGCTAGAATTTCTAACACTGGACATGGCATTTCCTTTTTTTAAAAAAAAACTGAGTTGAAGGGCTGGCCTGGTGGCTTAGTGGTTAAGTTTCTGCACTCCACTTTGATGGCCCAGGGTTTGCTGGTTCTGATCCTGGGTGCAGACCTAAGCACTGCTTATGAAGCCATGCTGTGGCAAGCATCCCACATATAAAATAGAAGAAGATGGGCACAGATGTTAGCTCAGGGCCAATATTCCTCAGCAAAAAGAGAAGAATTGGTGGCGGATGTTAGCTCAGGGTTAATCTTCCTCACCAAAAAAAAAAAAAAAGTTGAAATTATCCTCTGAGCTCATCTCATTTAAACTTCCATCTTCAACATTTCTAATGAAGACATATCCAGTTGTATGTAGAACATTCTGTTTCACAAGGGACAGAACAACTAGAAATGTCATCTTCTTCTTTTCTCAAACCTGTCTCCAACTTCCATCCTTTGGTCCTGGTTCTAAGTACTGGACCGATACAGGGTAAATGTCCTTCTTCTCCATGGCAGATCTTTAAACGCTTGAAGTCGGCTGCTCAGCCACCTCAGCCCCCACCCCAAGTCTTGCCCTTCCCCACTACTGCTGCCGGGCAGGAGATATATTGTAGGATGTCACAGGAAATGAGGCGAGAACAAATAGCAGAGAGATATGCTCACAAACAGCAATTAAGACTTCAAACTATTCTTTAAAGGCTATGATTTAGCTTGAGAGATTTAAAAATGATTTAATCAAATTACTATGATAATTTAACTTCCCATTTACAGAAAAGATTCTAACTCATTTCAGCTTTACCCATTCTCGGATCTGCTAATACTTTAAATGCAAACTCACTAAATCTGAACTATTTAATTAGACCGTGATTCAGCTGGCAGACTGCTGAAGAAAATATTAATCTCCATTAGGGATCCTAGTTCAAGTTCTGGGTCTGTGGCTTTAATCTGTTTTGTTCTTTTGGCTGAATTTATACATTTATGTCAGTCTCAATAGAACTGGCCTTAATTTATGTAATTATTTAGCTTTGGTGGTTGGTATTGGTTTCTTTTTAACTTTATGTTTTAAAGGAAATAGTCCCAGTATTTGCGTTAATGGGAACCAGTTAAACTTAATAATGGAAATCAGAGGTTTATGAATTAACTACACAGGGCAAGGCTGTACATTAAAAACGCCAGGTGAGTGTTAAAAAAAACTAGGATGCTGGGGCCCACGCCCAAATCTATTAAATCAGAAAATTGGAGCTGGATACAGGACAACAGTATTGGGGTTTTTTGTTTTTGATTTTTTTTTGGAGAGGAAGACTGGCCCTGAGCTAACATCTGTGCCAATCTTCCTCTATTTTTTATGTGGGATGTCACCACAGCATGGCTTGATGAGCGATGTGTAGGTCCGCACCCGGGATCTGAACCCGTGAACCCGTGGGTCACCAAAGTGGAATGCATGAACTTAACCACTATACCACTGGGCCAGCGCCAGGCCATCAGTATTTTTTAAAATGTGGGTGATTCCATGGGCAAGCCAGGGTTGAGAACTACAGAGCTAGACTACAAGAGAAACAGATGTTGTTCTAAAAGCATCAAGCTTTCAAAAGATTACCAGAGTGCAAATGGTGCATGTATTGTCACCCATATATTAAGTTTCAACACTTAATCATAAAGTAGAACCCTTTCATTAAATTCCAATATTTTACTCTGTGAATCAGGATCCTAAAGGAATGTGTCTAGTTCAGATCATTTATTTTGGGAAGACAGCTAAATATCCTTCCACCTACTGCTGCAAAATTCAGTGAGCCTCAGAGCCATTGCAAAAGAAGATTTTATTTGTATATCCTACCTGGAATAAAATACTGCCCTTCTTTATGATAAAAATATGAATTATTGTGGGCATGGGCAAAGCTACTCCAGAATGCCCAAATCCTATTTGAGAACTATCTTTAGGACTTGTAGCTCTTTCCTGGCAATGTTTTCTCAATGGTGCCAAATCTGATGTTGAGGGTGGAATTGAATATTAGAAATAGCCAAAGTATATTCAGAGTCAAGTCTAGGACATAACATAAACCAACACTCAAAGTAACCTTTTCTGTGGAACACAAGTGTTGATTTTCTTTAGTGTTTATAAACTGCCTACATGAAGAGGGGTAGTAAGAGGCCAGCCAATGCGAGTCTTGCCAATCACTAAAGGAATGAAATGCAGCGTGATGGAAAAGACAGAGAAGGGAGCAAGGTCCAGTTTCTAAAAGATAATTTTCCTCTCAAAATTTTTATCAGCAACATATGAAGAGTCTAACAGAGTGACCCTCTTGGTTCCAATCAGCTGGGGTGCTGAGGAACGCTAGTTGACTGCCATGCAAATTGGCTCATGATTAACACAGATAGTTGACCCTAAATTTTTTTTTAGAGGTGCCCATCATAAAGTTTTGATTAAAAATCCTAGGATTCTAGGAAGAAGGGAGCGGTGGCAGGAAGAGTTTTTGATCTTTCCAAATCTGCACGTGATAAAACATAACAAGTAGATGGCAAAGCCAAAGATCCATAGACAACACTTACAACAAGACTAAGGGACAAGGTGTCTCCAGGACACACACACACACACACATATGCAATCAGGATGAGTGTGTGTTTCTGTGTTCCTAGCTCTGTCCACTGAAGGGGTCTGGGAAGAATGGCCAAGCCAGAAGTGCAGTAATGAGTAATGAACAACCTAGCACCCAGATTATAGTTGTAATCCAAACCCTGGCCAGGAAATATTTAAGATAAGTATGAAACTTCTTGTTATATTAGATAGGAAGGACACTATCTACAACTACTAAGTCATTCAAGAAGATTCCAGAAGCCAACCTGAAGAGGTTCCCACTGAACCAAAATGGGACAATATGAGCTTCCAAAAGGATTATAAATGCAATTGATTGAAATCCACGGAATAGGTTTAAACACATGTTTATAACGACATTAAAAAAAGATAGGGTACCAATTCTTTATCTTGAAAATTGGTGAACAAAGAGAAAGAATCAAGCATTTATCCTACCTCTCCTATACACAGTGTACCACTGGTAAACAAATAAGGATGAGAGAAAACATCACTTTATGTAAGTACCCCAACTACAGAATGAAAAAAGAAATGATAAAGTTACAAATCATCATTTTGCAGCCCCCAGAGATTAATGGATTTAGGTAATGGGCATCAACAGCTGCTACCATCACAAAAAGAGAGACAACCAGCCATTATGTGCCTCCCAGTGAACAACACACCCCCTACAGGTGCCAGAGGGATGGAAACTGAGTCTGATTAAGTCTCTGGATCCAGTTGCTAATTTGCATAAAATGCAAAGGGCAGAGAAACACAATGCACTGCACGTACAGTCTGTCATGTGCAGTCCAGACTCTGAGAAACTCAGCAGGTCAAATGCCCTGACATTTGATAAACTGCAGGAAAATGAAATGAAAGAAGAACTTTTGGAAAAGGAAACGAAAATCTATAGAAAAAATTGTTTTTCATGGACAAGACTATACTATCATGTCTGGGGATATAGATTTAGTAATAAAACCATCATGAAACACAAAGAAGTGATGACTAGAAGAGCGAGGACAAGATAGTGGTTACTTTTGTGGGAAGGGATGGGTTGGAGGCTGGGACAGGAGGGATTTCTGGGATACCTCCCCAAATTTTATTTCTTGACTTTGCTTATATATTCATTGTGGTAGGCTTCAAAATGAGCCTTCAATGAAATCAGAAGTGTCCTTATAAGAGGGAGGTAAAGGAAGACGAAGGCAATGTCACCACTGAAACAAAATGCTACACTGCTGGCTTCAAAGATGGAGGAAGGTGCCATGAGCCAAGGGATGCTGCTCTAGAAGCTGGAAAAGGCAAGGAAAGAAATTCTCCCCCAGAGCGTACAGGGGGAACGTGGCCCTGTGGACACCCTGACTATAGCCTAGTGAAACTAATTATGCTGACCTCCAAAACTGTAAGAGGATAGATACGTGTTAAGGCCACCAAGCTGTGGTAATCTGTTAGAGCAGCCATAGGAAGCTAATCTGCTCATAAGTCATACATTTGCTCTTTGAAAATCTCTTTTATTTTACATTAAAATGGTGAAAGAGATAAAGAGAAGAAGTGAGAAACTTCTGATGGACTGCTCCCTTCTAGAAAGCAGTGAGTCAAGGAGAACGATTAAGACCGTGGGAAGGCTTGGCAGAAACACCAAGGAAGCTCTTCACATATCAGGCAGGGAGTTGAATCGAAAAATGTTTTAGATCTTTTCTAACCCAGAGAAGTTACAATCTAATTATTGTAAATAGTGTTAATAATTCTGATTTTGTGCCTAACCACGTTGAGAAGAACAGAACTTCCGATTTCACAGCTTTCCATTAAGACACACTAATTTTTTCAGGAAAGCTGTTTTCTTCATTTCTTGCTGTGGCTGTAAAGACAGCCTCTCCTACACCTATATCAGCCACACGAGTCACTCTCAGACTGCATTTACATAAAATGTTGAACCGCGGAAATGTTGAACCACCTGTGGTCCACAGTTTCTTTACTCCAGGCTGCCCTCACAAATCCCAAATTATTGTTATCATTGTTATATTTCCCTCACGTAATGGGATTTCCCTGCTAGGTCTTCTCTAGTTCCTTACTCTCTTCCCTTTTCTACTCCCAAGTTCAAGACCTTCTCTTTCCCTCTGGCATCTGACACTTTTCTAGGAGCTTTCTAACTCCTTTTACTAGAAGTGATAAAGACAATTATACCGATAAGTGAATGTCGATACCAACTTGGGTGGTAAATATTTCACCTTCACAACATCATAAATGATCTGCACCATGCTAATAATCTTTCGTAACAGATTTCTCATTATCTTAAGACCCATAAAAGAAAATGATGTCATGTTACTCCCTGGCAGTAAAGCAACAGCAATGTACTTTATGTGCCTAATACCCAGGTTGGAAGCACAGATATACTTGTAGCAAATATTCCCTATACTATGTAAAGCCATAACAATCATTACACATGATTAGAAACATTTAAGAACCAGTCTTTATTTTTTACATAAAAATTTGAAATATCATAATACATATGAAATTTAAGGGTTGCATTAAATTAAAAAACAACCCAAACATATCATCTTAAATAAAATTAAAATAATCGAAACAGTGATGGTATATTTGAGCAAAACCCAAAGAAACGTAGATGAGGAGATGGAAAGCCATAATTTTGATTTCTGATTTACCTGATAGTACTAATTATGCTTTGGTCTGGGTAAAAGTTAAGAAGAAATATCTACCTGCCACCAAAGACCTACCCATATTTATTCTCATAAAATGCTATAATCTGTGAATATCTTGTCTCCAAACCTTTTTGTCACTTTTCTGGGTGGCTTTATAGTACTATAACTCTAAGAAGACAGGAAGATAAAGGAAGGGGGCACAAAATTCTAAACAAAATTAAAAATACTAATTTGGGTTGGCAGATGTGAAGGTGCAATGGCTAAAGTCTTCCACGTGCACCCTTTTAAAGACATGGTATATACTTACTTGTGGAACAGAAATAGCTTATTGATAGCAAGGGACACAGAGCCCAACCGTCTGCCTCAGAGTAGCCACACATCTTTATCGCTCACTTCAGTTGCCTGTAAACTGGTATTGGGCATGTCTACCTCCCAAACATGTTGCAGAAATCAAATGAGATCCTCAAGCAGAGGCTATAAAAAAAGAAATGCCTACAGAGAGATTCTAAAGGAGGATACTCTCTTGATCGATAGTGAAAACTATTTCCAGAATATCAACTCAGCAAATTTAGTCAAAATTTCAGTAAAATTGTTTGACTGCCCAGGAAATACAAAAGAACTGAAGAGGGTTTTCTCTTTTCCTAGTTGTTCAGATCTGTGAAGATGTTAATATTTCTACATTGCAAATTCAGCACAAATACACACACACCACACATAAAATATATGGCCAAACTCATCATCCTCACTTAAATGCAACTGACAAAAATTTTAGGCCACTTAGGCAATATTAGACATTATTTAATTCACCTGCCTCGTTTTACAGACAAGAAAATAGTTCTATGGTTAGGCCATGCATTCTCAAAGGAGGTGAAATTTGGAACTGGAGAGCAGGAAAAAAATCTCTTTTTAGATAAAACATATATGTATATAGTACATAAACATGTATGTAGTATATTTGTGATATTAATATTGCATTGCAGACTTATTAGGAAAAAGCTATGTAAAAAGGAGTGATAATGAAAAAAGATTGAGAAACACTCGTCCAAACTGCATGAGGGTCCACTCTTCTAATTAAATATGGCCCCATTCCAGCCTATCCCTTGAAATTACGCTACAGTTATGCACAAGTAGTATCTGTCTGTCCTCAAGAATAAAATACTGTCACGAGTGATTATAGTTACTTATGATTTAAAATTGATGACCAAAACATCGCTTGCAGATTTCTATTGATAGATGCTATTATTCCAGAAGTACTGTGTAGAGGTAAAAAGAAAACTCGACTTTAAGCGAGCAGACTCTGACTTTAAGCTGTAGAGCTGGAGGATCTTGTGACTTGAGCAAAAGAGGATGATCAGACGAAAGTAATTCTGAATCTTAAACAGCTTTTGTCTTCCACTATATAAAAACGAGTATACTACCTTGGGGCCAGTGATAACAGTTTCAGACAGATTCTTAGACATAAGAATCAATAGAACCAATTGAGAGAACAGAATCACATGATATAATCTTACCTAGAATGCTTGTGGTCATATTTCACTGTATTTTTCAATAAACGCATGAAATTAATTGTAGAATCATAGAATTTCCATAATGGAAAGAATTCTAGAGACCAGTCTAACCTCTTAGACTGGTACACATGAGAAAATCGGGCCCTAACAATGACAACGTTAAAATTGTGACCTAGATTTTCCTTTTTAAATTCAGTCCCCCAGGGACATATCAGGGATGCAAAAACTGCTTAAGAGGTCATTGGCACTCAAAAATAAGAGAACACGTAATTTAGGTGAGCCGTGAATTCTTCCCTTCAAAAACAACTGGAACAATTATTTAGGGTCTTCAAATATTTGAATGTGAGAATTAAAGTATTAGTTCATGATATATTGGGGTTTTTTGGCCATATACCTGAAGATAGGGAATATACTGCCAATGGTGTTCTGCTGTTATAAGTATTCCTGAATTCACATATGACAGAAACATGGCTACAAAAAATATGACAGCCATTATCAGGCAGCCAATTCTGTTTCCCAAGCATAAGCACAACGTTTATAATTATTTAACAAAGACAGATGTTTAAAATAAGCTGAAATTCAGATTAACGAGACAATGGTTATTAGCACCTACAGCCATATAGGGAATGCTAAGATACCATAAATAACACTAAAATATATTTTTTTTGCGCAAAACGTCACTTAAGTTAATTTGAAATCTGTAAATACTAAAAGAAAATCTATGAGCTTTTTAAGGTGTCTATGAAAAGTATTAAAACACTTTCTTGTTGATGTGTTTATGAGCTGTTTAAGAACCACTGGATCTATGCAACATCGAATCTACAACTTTATTGCTGTCCTTCAATTAATGGTCAAAAAAATGGAATAAAATAGCATCATATTGACAGTAGCAAAGAAAATGACTTTCTGAGTGGTTTGGCCCAAGCAAAAATGGTGGAGCTTATGGGTTGACTCGGTAAGAGAAAGGCCACATCTATACAACACAGGAGAGGTGGCACAATTTCAAAATTAAAATACTCCTGACAGTACTTAATCATTTCTCCTTTATTAGGGGTCTGATTCAATTAATTTTTCTTGGTATTGAGTGGCTAAAAGAATGTAAAAATAATTTGTGGGAAAATTTTGCAACATTCAGAAATTTTCTGAGAAAAAGTAATGCTAGTCAGTACTAGGATAAAGAAAAAAGGAAGGGCTTGCTAAGTATTTCTGGCTTTCAACAAGAAAAATAAACTAACTAGTTCTTTAAATTCTTTCTAATCACCAGTCACTACCTTAAGTAGGTCACTTCCTCCTGCTAACAGCAGAGTATGTGGGATTCGAATATTTATATCTCAAAATATTAATGATTAGACTTCTAAACAACAGAAACAGAAATGCTGCTACTAATTAATTCAGGTATTCTAAATTATAATCCATAGCTATAAAGTATGCATTTAGCATCTAAAATTATAAAATTTTAGCAATTTTGATGATAAAGTTTTAGCATTGCTCGGCATTCATGATTAGTTAATTTCAAAAAGCAATTTGAAACATAAAAGATATAAAACATGCTTGTATTTTAAAAATAATCAGCCAAGTAAATGTTTTAAATTAGAATAACTATACGATTACCAAATAAAAATTCTTCCCCAAATTGTCACTGCCAAATCGTTCATCTAATTATGCAAGATGCTATAATGTGAAGTCCATGCAAACTGATAAATTCCCAGGAAATTTCTATCCCGTCTCCCACTCTGGTGTTCTAGAGAGCAAGACAAGGGGTTCTTGAGGGTTTGTAACAACAGAGCCGTTTGTCATAATCATACTTTGCAGCTTTACCGGAGAGTAGAAGAGAAATAAATGGCGTGATAAGGCAGAAGGCTACGCTTGCAATTAAAAGTGCGAAATGCTAAACTCCATTAGGAAGACAAATAACGAAAGTACAACTTCATTGTTGAAAACAATTTCCCTCCTATCAGTCCAAGGATTCGTGCATCAATATTGTAGATGAACTGTTAATTACAAAATCAATTAAAAATTATTTCTCAAAACAGTCACGCGTCCCTGGCTCTCATGGGGGCAATTTGGGCAGAAGGTCTCGTCTCACTAGGACCGCGCCAAATCACAAAGTCGTCATCCGCAAGTAAGCAAAAGCAATCTGGTTTTTCATTTTTCAGCGTGGCTGAGCCCAGCCTGAGATTGATCGTCACATATGGCCCCAGAAAACAAACTGTCAATACCTTGAATGCTGCAGAATTTGAACAAATAGCCGTCCGCCCATTCAAGCCACTCATTGCATCCCATTTAACAGATTTTATTGACAGTTTCCTTCTTGTAATTAAAGGGAAAACTACTGGCCGGCAACCAAGATAAAGTTCAAAGATAGGGTCAAAACAAAAGCGGATGGAGGGGCACGGTGTGACTGTCAATGGTACATAGCATCAGAGCATGTTATTGACACGCAGGTATCTAATGACCTGCACGTCATTAAGGAGGGATCTATCCTGAACTTTATGCAAATGCTAAAAGAGACTTAAGACCACAATAAACCATGAGGGGAGGCACAAAGGGAAAAACAACAAAGAACCAACGATTTTTACTTATCAGGGGTTGCTCCCTATTTTAGTACATTTCAGTTCGAACGTAAAGACCGTTTATTCCCATAATTCTTAACCCTTACTGCGTAGGAAGTGCCTTTGAGGAAAACACTCCTTCAGCAGAATTTGACTTCTAGAGAATTCCAGAATGTAAGAAACCAATAACCAAAACTAAAGATGCCACTAAATATTTTTTCCAGTTGCAAAATTTGCATTTTTGAGAGGAAAAAATGGTTTGTAGGTATCCAGAATTTACACTTATTTTCACTTGTGCATACAAGACAATGTAGCTAATTTTGTCCTGAGGGTGTCCATTTACACTACTTTCAGCGATGGTCCAAATTAGTAAAGTCATGAGGTGGTAAAGGTTCCACAGCTTTCAACAGCACAGAAAATAAAAATAATGCCCTACAAGGTGATTATACTTATTTCTAACTTTTCACTAGAAAGCTACAATGATTATAATTTTGCTGACTCATACAGAATTTTCAGGAAAACCCTGAAAAAGTTAAGGGAAAGGGTAAAACTGACATATTAAAAAATGTAACAACAACCATGTCAATATGCCAACCTGAATTAGCAAGAGCTATCGCTTTGAGGGTGACAAATTCTTCTTTCTCCAGCTTCATGCTCTTGTATTTCTTTACCAGCTGCAGGATAGCATTATTTAGGTCAAGAAGGCCTGCTAATTTGGACTGGTCTTCATCCATTATATAATCGTCTGCATAGACAAGTTCATCCTCAAATGAAAGAGACCGGTATACGACACCAAGGATTAAAATTTCCATCCAAGCGCTCTGCAGAAGGCTCATTTGGTCCGCCAGGGACAGCGTGGAGAAGCCTGCATGAGAAGATGGGCAGATCAAGTTACTTTAAAGCCATAATTTCATAATGCAACATTAGTTTCATATGGTAGTCGGCTTCTGCTTCAGTGCTCAAAATTATGCTGAGCTTTGATTAGATGCTCTTAAAATTTCCCCTGATCATTTTGCGAACGGTAAAGTAAAAGTCACAAACCAGCTTCCACTTGTTGGTGTCTTCTTGGGCGTTTACAGACACAGCCAAGGGGAACAGAAGAGAGAAGTAGGTTTGTTTCTTTCACTTGAGAAGAAAATATCAGGTAATCTTTACACATGTGTGATTTCTGGCTGAAGTCTTTATGACTGTCTTACAGAAAATCAGATTTTCAACTACCTCATCTCTAAAAACCACTAGTGATAAACAACATAAAAGTTTTAAAAAAGCCAAAAAATAAAGAAAAACAAACAATTCAGGCCACACAGTAGAGTACAATTTGGAAACATTTCTCTATACTAGCCACAAGCACGGTGAACAATGAGCATACTTAACACCCAAAAGATATTTAATATCCCCACTGATATTTAACATTAATTTTTTTAAATGGTGATTATTGGTATAAACGAGAGTGGAATATTTAGCAGCCTGGCCTGCCCACCAAATAGAAAAGCAAGTTTATTCTTGGTATTAAGATCCAGTTATTTAAAAAATTAAATATGGAGGCAATGGCGCTTGATGGATAGGATATGAGCAGAGCCAGATCCTGAATTTAAATATTGGCTCTACTTTGAGCAAGAAAATTTACTTGTACCTTAATTTTTGTTTTGGGGCAATATAAAATAACATCCAGCCAAGCATTAATTTATAATATGCATTCAATAAGTGTAGCGATATTATATAATATTCTTATCTGAAGTATCTGGATGACTGATTCCACTTTTTACTAAAAGTCTGGTCTGCATTCACACATGCACGCTTAAAGTTGCTTCTCAGCTTCAGGAAACATTTGCAAAAGTTAAAAAGAAAATGTGGTTCAAAAGGGAAAGATGAAGTCATACAATTAAACCTACTTAGCAGTAGAGATATGTATTTATATCTCAGAGGGACAAGATCCAGATGCTAAAAGGAAGTCTTAGTGAATACACCTGATGATCGGCCACATCCTTTTTCCAAGAGTCCTAAAAAAGAAATGTTTCTGAAAACCTCACTTTCATTTCTAAGGTTAGGCCCAGGAAGCCAAGGGTGACCAACCACTCTCAACGGCTTTTGAGGACAGTGCTACCATGATTTAAGGTACAGACAGCAGTAATTCTATAGAAGGGGGAAATTTTTAATAGCACAACTTATAAAATCTATTTTTACTCCCTTTCTAGACTCTAATACCCAAATCATAAATATCTACTGCCACCCAACCTTCTTATGCTCTTGCTTGTGGTCATTGTTATTGTTATTTTCATTCATATCAAATTGTTCATATCCCACATGATATTAGGAACTAGAGCACCGTAAGAAAAGGAAAAGATTTCCTGGCCTGTTGGTGAGGACTAGTAGCTTGCCATTTGGCGACATTACCTAGAAGTGTTTAATAAAATCATCAAAAGGGATTAGCCAAGCTTTCCTTAAGGGGGTCTCTAGCACGTGTAAAACGCATTTCTTTCATTATTTATCAAGCTGCTTATATACTCCTTGACAGATCTTCTTTGGGACTGGCTGTGTAAGTCTTTTTGTCCTTTTTTGTCATTTCTATGTGGGGTTAAATTAATAAATGTCCTGTTAGAATTAGAAATATAACCGTTGATAACATTTTAAACAGAGACTCAAAAGGGAAAAATAATGATCTAATTGGAGTGGGTTTGGCTCCATCTGCTTTTGATTCTGAGAATGTTATACTCACAAGAAACAGACGATATTGCTCTTTTTTCTATTCTCTCCTCCCAAGAAAACAAGAAGCCACGCAAATCCAACTATGTAACTCAAGCAAAGGGACTAAGTAGGAATTTCTTTTGTCAATTACACAGGCGAAAAAATAAATGATCAGCTAGGAAGTTATGAGCAAAGAGGGATGGGCATTTTCCATTTGCCTTCTTTCCCTTCTTCCTTTTCAAGCTCCCAGGAGCAGTTTTTCCGCCGCAGCAGATGGACAGAGCGCGGAGCCTGCAGCACCTGCCTGTGACAGCTCTCTTCTCCCTCCCAGACACTGCTGTTAGTAAATAGATTTACACATTCTCCAATCTCCACACATCTTTCTGCCGAATAATTAAAAGCGGGATGATTAGTTTATTGAGTGGAAGGAGGAACTTTTTTATTGAGGTCCAGCCACGATTTTATCAGGGCCAGCACTTTTATGGTTGTCAGGAGGATGCAGGCATCCAATTTTTCTTATCTGCCTGATTAATACAAACGCTGTTTCAGGACGCATTAATTAACAGATACAAATCTACGTTCTCATGGAAGGATCAATACGGAGAAGAAAAGAGGCATCAATGTGAATTTAGTGCTGATGATGGAGAAGTCGCGCTATCGACATTTACGTGCACGGAAACTTTAAAGTTGCACAGGGGGCCCCTTTGTCCCTGCGATTTACAAATTAACAATTTTTCAGCCATAACAATGTTTCACACATTTCTTTGGCGTTTAATTAAGCAAAAAACAATAGCATGTCATTTTTTTTAGGAGGATCCTGTATTTTGTTTCTTCTATATCGATGGCTGTGTGTGTGTGTGTATCCTTCTTGTAAACCTAACTTCTTCTTTTCACTTAACGCCACAAAAAGAAGGAAAAAGGTAAAAGATAAAGAAATGGTTTTTTTTTTTTTTTTTTTTTGGTCGAGGAAGATGAGAAGATGGATCTAGCACAAAAGGTTGGACAAGTTTGCTTGCTTGGTATCCTCAACTCTATTTCAGCTGATTGAAGGAAGTGTAATTTTGCAAAATGAGAGGAAAAAAAGACAATTCACACTTTACGCAATATAAATGAAAGTCTGGACTTTTATCTCCTCTTGGTCTAGAAATAGCTGAATCTCGATACTTTAACCCTTTCCTACCTCACCTCTGCAATCTGGAAGCTGGTACAAAGAGCTCTCCCAGCCAGATGCCAAGGGAGCAGTTAGATCACCTTGTTATGAGATGCTGTGCTCACCTGCTCACTGAGGAAGCTAAATACATAACAGAGATTATATTATAATTGCACAAAATTCTTCTACCCATCCTTTATGAGTGCAGCTATATTTTATATACATGAAGACACACGGATAAAATAATACTTTTGTCAGTAGACCTGAGCAAAGTATAAAAACCTAAATGACCAAGCTCTAAATGAAAATGCATGTTTTAATAAACTGAGTCTAAGGAATTTTCTAAAAACACTATTGCTCTATTGGCGCCCGCATACTTGTATCCCACTGATAATTACTTGTTTATGCTCCTACCCAGCAGTTAGTGCTACTTTATAGCTATGAGGCTACAAGTTGGAGGCCCTCATCTATAACACTGAGCTATCTTTGGAGAGAAACCATTTTCCCAGGGGAGATAAAATATGCTTTGCAGTCGTGTCGTTTGAACTTCATGTTTTGAACATCCTGGGATCTTAATCTTTGGTGGGTGACAGGTTATAGTTTTAAATGTTCAGCCGTATTACAGCTTTTTAAAATACACTGATACCAGAGCACATTTTTTTCTTCCTCAGCTACAGTCCATTCCATGCACATCGCTGACAACTCTGATCTCTCTTCATCTCTGTCCTGGAGTCAGTGCCATTTAATGTATCTCGGACATTTTGTGAGCAGAATGACTCTCTACCTTGACCCGTAGTTAAAATAGCGTGTTTATCTGCAGTACAGTGTGCTCCAAATAAACCAGATGACAGTGGGGAATAGCATCATTTGGAAGGATTGAAAAGCTTCCCAAGAGGCAGGTACCCCTGCAGTAATAGACTTGAAGAAAGCATGTTTTGTGCCAATGCTCTTGCCTTCTACCGGAAACTTCGGAGAATGACAGTGGTGCCATGGGCACTTGTCAAGTCCTTTTTTTTTTTTGAGCCTAGCAAACTGATGCACTTTGCAGTCAACTTACAAAAAAGGCTAAGTATTTGAAAGTGTGAAGGGCAAAAAATATCTGACGGCTAGTCTTCAAAAATACACTTTCATTTCAGAAAGCATAAATGTTTATTTCCTGAACAGAGTGTTGACAGAAATAGGCTGCCATGTAGCCATTTGGGTTTAACCCCTGCTAGGCATTTTCTTCTCGGCTGCTTTTTTGAAACAGAGAGCCAGCAGTTTAAATCTTCGGGGTGTCTGTCAATATCAGTTCATCATGGCATGGTTTTGCCCGCTCTCAGGTTTTGAACTGTAGTTTCTCTGTTCCACCAAAAACACTTTTCAGCAAATAACATATCATGCTGGAATTGTAATTAGGCCATAATGACTCACTGAGCTTGCAAACAAAGTTCACTGATGGAGCAACGTGGCAGAAGCTAGATTCTTTGTCTCCCATATGAATAAACCTAATGTTTATGGGAACTAGGGGAGAAAAACAACAACAACAACAGAATGAAGACTTGGTCTTAGCTACCAATAGATACACAGATGCATAACCCTTGGACTGTGTGAAGAAACTTGCTCTGTGTTTTTAAGCCATTTGCTCTTTTCACATATGAGCAGACATATCATTTGCTCTCTGATTCACAAAACACACAGCTCTGGGGCTGTAGTGTGTGTGTGTGTATATATATATATATATATATATAGAAAACGTTTTTATCCGTTTTGTTTCTTCCCATAGAGATGGACTTCATGGACCAGAACTCAGTAAGTATTAGAGTTAAGCAGCTCAAGATGATAAAATGCCAATGCTGGAATATCTACCTGGTGCCACCAGAAGCATTTTATTTAAAAATGTTCTTTATAAGGGACAAGAATTATTCTCTATTATAGGAGTACTTAAGCATTAGATACAATACTTAAAATGTTGCCCTTTCAATCTCTATTCTTTTAGCCTGATTGTAATCGAGGTTTCAAAAATTTATATTCAATCACAATTGGTTTGGGTGAAATATAAGAACAAGTGACAAAAATGGGATAGCTCCCTTTCTTGCAAATTCGACCATTTGTTGCAACATTTGTTGATTCCATAAGAAAGCTGTTTCTTTAGTTCTGTTTTTACACTTCGAGTAGAATTCACAGAGATTTTATGGATCCATTATTTTAAAATAGTGGTTTCACAGGACATATGTGAGAACTTGAAAGACAGAACTCAGATTGAAAAATTACTTTATATTGATGTGGCAGAATTATCTACCATCTGAAAAATTTAGCAAATGGTCTGGGTAGTGGTCATAAGTGAAAGGAGGGAAGAACAGAATTGTGATGGCAATATCTACCAGTCCAAGACAGAACCATCCCTGTTAACTGAGATTACAGCTGCAACTGGCCACTGACCACGCATGCTGATTACGCGCATAGCCACAGGAGTTTACAGTTAGCCCACTCATGAGCAGAGAAATTGAAAACGTGGCCCCATGGCATTGGCGAAATGCTTTCTTTAGCAAGTGTTCCTTGTTTCCCAATCCAGCTTGCTAGAAAAATTTAAAGTATAACAGCAGCTAAGGAAAGATATTTCCAAGCGGCAACGTAGCCTCAAAATGACAAGGACTTCGTTCCTGTGAATGGGTGGTTTTGAACAATTGCTAACTTGCTTTCACGAAAGGACCAGCTATAGGGCAGATGAGTGCAAAATAAGAACGTAGAGAATGTGTACATACAGTGTGCAGTTTCTCTTTGGAAATCCCACTTACCTACCACGTCTGAATGACTACAGAGGATCTGCGGTCATTCCCTTAGCTTTCCCCAAATTCTCTCTTACTTGGCCTCAACTTTACTTCTATCCTTTCATCTAAGGCAAGAAGAAAGAAAAATTGGCGTAGGGCATGGAGGCAAATATGGCTGAGCTGCTTTATAGGAGGGAAACCTAATGGGTTTCTTTTCCTACAACCTTCATTTTGTACTAGTTGAAAGCAAGAAAATTCTGCCTGGGAAGCTCTCCTTTTTGAGGTGACTAAAATTTGTTTGACCATCAAGAAAAAAAAGGAAAGGAGTGCCATATAATATAGGACTCTAAAAAAAATCTTATCAAAGGGCATGTTCAGCATCTTTTCGGGTTTAGATGGATACTGAGAAGGGAGAAGCATCATTTTGAAGCCACATTACTGATTTGAAAGACAAAGAACCTGTGCTTGAATCTGACTTGCGCTACCCAATTGCTGGTAGGACTGGATCAAGAAATATCATAGGCTGTTACAGGGCACTGACCAGTAGTCCAGGAAAATCACTCCAGGGTGGCCATCAGATAGGCGGGCACTGCCCTCTTCAGGAAATTCCCAAGGAGTCTGCATCAAATTTGGTCCAATACTTGATTGAAAAATCACACCTCCAATATAAATGCATACCGACTCTATCTCGAACTCTGGGGATCTGTAAGGCTGATAGACATTTCCACAGACTTTTAAAGAATCTATGGAAAACATTTAATGTCAAATACCCAAAAGCTAAGGGTTTACTTTCGTTGAGCGACATATGAGGGAGGAAGCTAGTGTGGGAAGCAATGACTTTGAGGTCTGGAGATCTGGGGTCTAGTTCCACCCACGCTACAACCAATGGTGTTAAGTTGGCCCCTGTTGTGAGTTGAATTGTATCCCTCCAAATGATGTTGGAATCCTAACTGCCAGTACCTGTGAATGTGACCTTATTTGGAAATAGGGTCTTTGTAGATGGTCAGGTTAAGATGAGGTCATTAGGGTGGGTCCTAATCTGATATGATTGTAACTTCATAAAAAGGGGGAAATTTAGACACAGAGACACAAACAGAGGAAAAATGATGTGAAGATACACAGGGAGAACGCCGTCTACAAGCCAAGGGATGCCTGAGGTTACCAGAAGCTAGGAGAGAGGAGTGGAAGAGATTCTCCCCCATAGCCCTTCAGAAGGAACCAACCCTCCTGAAATCTTGACCTTAGGCTTCCAGCCTCCAGAACTATGAGATAGTACACTTCTGTTGTTTACGCCATCCAGTTCGTGGTCCTTTGTTATAGCAGCCCCAGCAAACTAATACAGACCCACAGTCGACTCCTCATCTGTCAAATTCAAAATGTGGACTTGACAGCACTGAAGGATCTTCCAGTTCCAACACTGTCTGGTTCAGAGTAGCAAACTGAGAACTTCTTACAAGAAGCACAAGGGAGTGTGAGTAACAGTGAGCACCTTAGACAAAGATCACTGGACTGAGAGTAAGTAGACCTAGCACTGGGTGCCACTTCTGCCACCGAGTAACTATGAGACTCTGAGAAATGACTCAACTTCTCTGGTTCCTGGTTTCCCATCTGTGTAAAATGAAGTGGGAAAAATGTTCCTGAAGGTTTGGTCCAGCCCTACATTATTAGGTTTCCAATGGTTCCACAGTAACGAAATTCAAATCAATTGATCTTTAGTATATCTATGATAAGTGAAGCACTCTGCTTAGCACCATTAGAATATACCAGATGAGTACAATATAATCTCTGAGCTTTAAGATTTTACAGTACTGTAACAGTAGATTAGAACATAATGAGGAAAAAACGTAGGTGCCATAAAGGATGATTAAAGTGTATTTTTATGCAGAGGATGAAAGATTGGTGTTTGCTTGTACACATCCTCCTAAAGTTACCCATCACTCTCTCTCCTTTTTCCCCTCCATAGTTTTGGTTCAGGCTTCCATCATCTCTTTTGGGATAAAGTGATACCGAAATCCTTATATCTGGTACTTTCCTCTTCAATCTTACCCATGGCTATTCAAGCATTCTTTTAAATATGAAATGTAAGTATGTCTTCTGCTGATCAAAATATTTTCTTGGCTTCCACATCTTCTAAAGGACAAAACTGAAACTCTCAGGCACAATATGGAATTTCTTTCACTGTTTGGCCCTTTTCTCCCTTTCCTGCTGTATTTCCTGAAAAATCCTACCCTGGTAATTCCTCTGTAGATGGCCTAACACGTGGAAAAGTGAGCTCATTTTCCCAACCCCAAAGTCAAAACCCACAGCTCCACTGCTTCCCGGATTAATAGCTTCACCACGCACTAGCCACCTCACTCCTAGCCCTTCACTGATCCATCCGCGAGTCTTCTCTTTTATATTTCTGAAATCAAATACACACATTCCTTTCCATTCCTAGTGCCATTATCAATGTTCCTGTGTAGCATCCAGTGGCATTAACAGCTGTTAAGTTGAAAATGATAAAAGAGGAGCTCAAGGTAAAGATCTATGCAAGTAGAGGAGTGGATGTGATGATGTGCTGCCTAACAGATCTATCTGTATCCTTCTCAGTGGGTTGCCATGTTCTCCGAGCTCTTCACAGAGAGGACTTCCTCTTCCTTGTCCCTCGCTGTATCCCCTACGCCTCCAACAGTGCCTGCCACATAGCACCTGCTCAATAATTATGTGCCAAATGAATGAATAGGTAATTCCTTGACAACTCGTTGACTGGCTTTCAAAAAGAATGAGAGGCTGGAAATGAACATTCCAGAAATTAGCTCTCTCCCTCAAGAAAAAACATCTGAATACATAACAAAAAAAGCTGTCTAATGTTTTTTCATAATACAACAAGTGTTTATTAAGGCATTGATTATATGTAAAGCTCTTTGCTTATAAGCATATATACAGTATATAGAATTTCCTTTGGAGCCAGGTAAACTCTGATAAAGTCCTGCCTAAATTTCTCAACCTCACTCAGCTCCTTTTTAATTTGCAATTAAAGTTGACATTTTAATCATATGACCTGACTGCTTTCTCTTGTATTTACAAATAACCATTCACAACAGATTCCATGATAATGTCACAATGACTTTTTTATTATTTACAAGCATCTGTAATTAATTTCTCTACTTTATCCTAGTTTTATAATTATTTTGACAATGTGTAAATTTATTTTCCATAGCTGGCATTTTTAACCTCTCAAATCCTAACCTCGTCAGGGCAGGAATGAAAGCAAATGCTCCTTGCTTTTTCCTACTTGCAGGAATAAAAATTTGAACGTCTACTTATTTTCTATAAATTCTTAGGAGATTCCAAATCTAGTTTTTGGATTGCAGATTCCAAATTTAGTTTTGTAGAGCCCAAGGAACTGATAAAGGCAGTTTTCGCACTCTAAAAAAATGGCAAGGCCTGGGTTTTTATCTTTATGGGTTTCCTCTCTGTGAATCAAAAACAGCAAAGAGAAGGCAATGCAATAAAAACGCATTCATGCGGCGTCTCCCTCTCAGTCCATTTTAGAACAATGGATTCTCACTAAGTAAATACTCACTTGTCAGAAGTATTTGCAACACTACAGTCATTGAGTGGCACCGAGGGAGTGAAGTGCCTTCTCGTTTTAAAGCAGCAAATTAGACATTTACAAACAGCGAAGATGGTACTTGTCGGTTATGACCTTCCACTGTGTCTGTACAAGTAGGTGTTAATGTAATTTAAATGCCATTTAGACATGTTTCAGGTTTATCAAACTGGTTTGTATATCTATTCTTACATAATAATTTTGAAGGGGAACCCTTTCCACCTGCTGCCAGAAAAACCACAGCTGTAGATAGCCCTGTGTGAAGATTCTGGTCAAGGAAAGGAGAATCCATTTAAGTCTAACAGCAGTCAGGTCGGACCACGAGGAAATCAAGCAGGAGGCCAAAAATATTTTTAATAAGTCAAGTAGTAGGTTCACATGATTTCTGTATGAAGTTTGTTTTCCATCTTTAGCACATACTTAACTGAGAGTTTGGACTTGTGAGCAAACAAATTATATCAATTGGAGACTATAATTTTTCATTTAAAATAGAGAGATGGGGAGAAACACAAAAAGATGAATTTTGCTAACATAAATTTTAGGATCAAATACCAAATACCCAACCAAAGTTTTAATGAACTAACCAGTAAGTTATTAACAGAGCGCATCGCTTGTTACACTTCAGTGGGAGAAACAAGTGTCTCTAACATCCTTTAGAACCATTGGAGAAACGATTTCAACTGTAATTTTTGGTTAACTTTTTAAACACCAATAATTATTGGTCGTTTTCACTTTCCTTTATAGCTTCTAGTATTTGATTTTTTTTTTACCGTTGTTTCTGACCCAAAAGCATATTGTAAGTCAAAAGTGGAATTTTTAAGTTTTTCTTTTGCCCAAACCTGAAGTTTAATAACTTCTGTTTTTGTTTTTTTTTTTAATGAACTGTTTCTCTTGGGAACATTCAACCATGGAAGGAAATCTATAAATAATTAGTTTTTGGGTGGTGAACATGATGTAATCTACACAGAATTCGAAATATATTATGATGTACATCTGAAAGCTATATAACGTTATAATCCAATGTTACTGCAATTAAAAAAAATAGACAGTTAGCTATGGCTGCTTTGTTTCCATTATATGTGACCTAACATAATATTCTGATATTGAAAAATCTAAAAGCACATTCCACATATTGGATAAATGAGGAATAATCTGTAGTGGATAAAAACATTTTTAATATATATATTTACTGAGATAGCACAAAAGAGGAAATGAGAAGGAAAAGAGACATGCTTGATCCACTCTAATCTGATTTTGGGTTAAATGCTGTCTGTACAAGGAAGGTGAGCATTCAGGGTTTCTCCCAATGCCTCTGCTTGCATTAGTGAAGGCAGAGTTGCTGGCTTTAAGGCTCAAAGTATCTTCTCAAAGAAGTCTTTCTGTTATTTTCCCATTTGTAAGGCCACACCGATGCACATTTCGTTGAGGCATGAAATGATGTTGGCATCGTGAAAACCTGGGTTATTTCAAGAGCTCATCTAAAAATCTAAAAATTTTGTTTCAGTTACCAATTACAAAAGAATAGAGAGTTGTGATCATCTTGTGTGCTTTCACTGAAATGATCAAGAATTGATTCTACTTGGGATCTCTAAGAGAAAATCACTTATAATTTCTATATAATTTTAAATAACACACCTTCGAATCCTTTCAAATTGACCTAATTGGTCCCTTGATATAGAAACACAAATTCCAACAAGAGCACTAATTCTAAGAGACTCTGTGTTTGTGAAGTTAACATTAATATCTCCCCTTCTTTCACTTTCACTTTTACTGGTTACAAGTAAAGGAGAAAAAGAAAAAAACCCCAAAACCTTCAGGTGTGCTTTACTTGATTTTCCCAAAATAGAAAGACCCTATAACTCAGTGTTTCCAACAAAAGCCCTAGAAGGAGGAGAGGCAGAAAAAAATAATCAGGAAGGTCTTTTGCAAAAACACAAGTTAAAGGATTTACAGTATAGGCCATTAAAAATAAAGTGTCATATGTATTCATGAAAGAACGCGGAAGAAATATGTTAGCCATGAGATGCATGTCACAGATATGAAATTATAGCATGCTGACCCTGAAACTCCACATTCAAATAATATTAGAAATCTTCGCTATCTATGCTGAACAATCTGGGCATATCTGTGCTCTGGACAGCATGGAAAAACAGCTTCTCTGAATTTCTAGCCCCGAGAGTTTGGTTTCAAGTCAGGCTCCCACAGTATTTTTCTCTGTGGCTAATGAAGATCTGTTTACGAATATTTACTCCCAAGTTCACGGCTGGCGTTTGCTGGCTCACGCAGAGCTAAGTCATTATGGCTTGGCATCCATTCCACTGGGGAGGCCACCACTTATCTTCTCATTGACAATAGAGGCAACCCCTTCGATTCCTCTCTGCCTTCCCTTCTTCCTCTCTACGCTGCCCCCAGTTTGGCTAACTGGCCAAGTTAAAACGAAACAAAAACAAAACCAGGAAACAACACAGCCCTTGGAATTCTGCAACCACATGAATGCAGAATCGTTATCAGTGGTAAAAGGCTGCCTGTCGTATTTACCATGGATACATAATATCCAAATCAAACCCGTGCTGCTTACAATAACTCTTTCTGAGACACTCTTCCATTCAAAAGTAGAATGGAGGAGGGAAACGCAGTTGTTTAGACGCTCTGAGCTACAATTCCTCTCCTCCCTAAATGAACAAGAGTACTCATAGCAATGCCTTGCAGTCCCCCTGATTTGATGTGTCGGAAAGTACATTTATCAATGTATCCCACTCTCCTCTGTGTTGTGACTAGTTCCTTTCTTGTCACTGAGATCCTGCACAGAGATCCAGGAAATCCTAGAAATTCCTATATTAGGCTGCTTCGAGGAAACAAGCAAAGAAAAATACAAGGGTTACCGTCTGAGGATGAATCGGAGTTGCACTGCTTCCTAACTTGATTTGAGCAGCATTAAGACTACCTCTGGAAGCAGACTCACGTCTGCAACCGTCCAAAATGAAAAGGGGGGAAAAAAGAGAGAGAGGGAAAAAAAAGCTGCCTGATTCTAATACACCTAATTAGCCATCGGCAGACTCTTAATTGCATACATTAGGATGACTCCATAGTGGAGATTAATTCTAAATATACCCAAGCAGCTGGTTAAGATGCCATGGATTACAGTGTGGACTGTACTTTTCCACTTAATTAGATATCAAAATTAAGCAGCAACAAGCATTTTGACATAACGGGGATCAAGCCGCTGCCTGGTATCCCAGAGCTCCTCTAAAGTGACCGCTAAACAGAGCCGCACAGATGGAGAGATATTAAATGCCGCACTGGAAAGTAATTTCAAATAATAAAATATCAATATTTACATTTTAATTACCCCTACTGAGAGCCGCTCTGTCATTTTCGCCATTGCCGACGCAGCAAGGGGTAGTGGAATGACATTGCGGCTCTGGCTGCAATGACTATTTTGTTTCCATTAAAGAATGACAAGTGTTTTAGAAGCAGTGACACTCGGTGTGTGAACAAGAATGACAGCAGATCAGAAAATTCCTATTAAGGGACTAAATGCCTCAACAAGAGAATTTACTCCAAGCAGCAGCTCCTCCTGGAAGTGCATAATCTTTTCCAAATTTTCTGAGGAAAGTTTATTATTGGGGATGCCCAAGGGGAGTTCTCGTCTCCTCTGAAATATTTAGATCCGTAAAACGTTATATGATGATTGTCAATTTAAAAACAATAATACTTGACGAGAACAAATATCCAGGCGTTATGTGCACATCACAATGATGACAGGCATTTCGTTTTTTATTTTCTTTCATTTAAATGGACAATACCATTGATAACATTTCCTTGAAACGTATCTATTTCCTATCGAATAGGTGGATGAAAGCTTGGGATATGGCTTAGAATCATCATCATAAAAATACTGAGCTTATTTTCACTATCTTTTCATTAGTATTTTATTATAGGCAACCATCTCCATCATAATTTCCTTGGCATGAAAAATAAAGTCAAGAATGGGTCACAATTTGTATGTGTAAATGCATGCACATATGAATGGACACTATAGCTTTTTCTTTACCTTCTGTTATTATTTAAAAATAGCAAATTCCTGCTGGCTCTTACAGGCCCTCACCAAATTTAATTACTCTTTATGGGGTGTGAAGATGAGATGATGGAAAAAAAAATAAAAGGTATATATTAGATGTGACATGCTGCATTCACAGGATAATAAATGAAAACAGTAAAGTCTTCCTTTGGGGATGACAGTCAAAACTGTAGAGATCTTGAAAGAATTTTAATGCCTCAAGATATGAGAGTATATAAGAGAAACTCCTGGTCAGTATACTATAGCAGGCAGTAGCTGACCCTCTGTCTCCGAGCCTGCATTTATTTAATGTGTGGAGATGAACAGCCATAAATGTGATAAATGGCTACAGCAGGAGGCTGAATAGAATTTTTCAAAGAAGAGAAAAGGAAAGTTAGGGAGTAATATAGACCCTTAGCTTATGTTTACTCCCATTCCTTTTAAAACATCCGTTTTGAAGTTGGAATAAAAACTTGCTAATAGGCACAGTGTACTAATGCTTTTTATCTAAGAGATGTTCCTCTTTAACAAAAAATGAAAGTGCCCAGGAAAGTATTTCTTAAGCATCCCTAATGCTTTTAGGACAAGACAGATCCCCATTTCTCAGCTCCTAGCACCTTTTAATTTCTGAAAGAGCCACGGTTGAAAATCTTAATTAATTGTTCCATACTGCTTCAGGATCATTATGCAATGTAATAAAGGCCGTGTAATTATGAAATTTTACAGCCATTACCAAGGCTGATGGCTCGTATTTCATCCTCAGCTGGACCCGATGGCTTTTAGGCACCCGGCTCCCCTTTGATGAACTACAGACAGATCTATCAGGCCCAAACAATATCCAGGCGAGGCAGCTATAATAGCTACCTACAGATGAAGCCATAGATAAAGATAAACTATAAATCTACACACACAAATGCAGGCACATCGCCTGGGGATGACACAGGGAGACACTTGGGAAAGGCCGTTGGTCCCAGGAAGGCGGCCTCCTGTGTCTCTCGCTCATTCACTCCAGAATGGGTTGGATTTCATAAAAGACAGCGAAACCCAAGTGAACGTCTCATTTATTCTCTGTATCTCAAAATCAAATGAGAGGAGAAAGGGGTGTGAGTGTGTCCATGAGCATTGTATTTAGTGCATTATTTAAAGGGCAGAAACTACTCAGATATCCTAACATCTATTTCAGTGGTGGAAAAAAAAAAAAAAAGGCACTAGCTTGGATTTTTTTCCCTGCACACTGCATTCATACAGCAACCCACAACAAGCCCTCTGAAACAAATTAGATGATCAGTAGTACCTTTCTCATAGACATCAACATTTTAAAAAAATAATGCAAGAACAACAAAAACCCATGCTGAAATGGAGGCAGGGAAAATAAAGTCATATTAATATATATAACTAAAATGTTTGTAGCTCAAAAATATTTTGATTTTGGAATGTAAGAATTCATCTAGCCTAAGAATGAATAAAATTATGGTTGGCTTAACATATTTCCAACATATCTCTTTTCGTGAATTAAGCATTTATGCAGATCCTTTGAAATATCAAGTCCAATGGAAAAGGGCCAGCTAGGAGGTTCATTTGACAACCATAAGTGCCACACTCCAGGGAGCATCTAGTTCAACTCTGCCTTTGGGATATGGCAGCAACTTCGCAGAGCCTATGCTCTCGGTCCTTATGACGGCATCAGCCTCATGCTGGCTCAATTCACGAATATGACCAGACAGCCCGTCTGCAATGTGGCCTATCCAGGGGGAAAAAGCCCATCTGAGGAAGGCAAACAGTGGGCCACGCAAGGCAAGAAAGAAAAGGGCCAGGATGCACGGAGGCTGATTTTGAGATTGAAGGCTGGCCAGGGAGTGGGCTGTATGTGTGCATAAGGGGGGTGGTGCATATAAAAAAAGGATGTATTATTGATTTAAGTGACATTAAGTCTCTGGAAGGCGCAGCTTGAAACAGTTATTAAAAGTATGGATTAAGAGTGAAAAAAACTGGTTTCAGTACAATCTCAGCTTCTAAAAAACTAGCTCCACAACCTCGAGTGAGTCGCTGAATTGCTCAATTTCCTTATCTACCAGACAAGGTTGCTCGACTGGACGCGCCAGGCTACAGTACACTCCAGATCGAACATGCCATTATCTTCAACATTCTTTGTTTTGGGCAGGAGAAAGTGTGGATCCAAAACATACCTTCTCTACACGAATGGACGGTCTCTCTGCCTCGGATCCCTTTCTAGGCTTGACTGTATTTTATTCTGCCAAAATGGTCTCACCTCCCATTTTTGGGAGAAATGGACAACATTGGAGATAAATACCCTTGACCTACTTTCCCTTCTCATCTGTACCAGGACCAATTCCTAACACCTTCCTGGTTGTCTCTAAAGAAAAGGGACTGCTTCATTTTTCCAAAGAAGGCATTTACTATCTTCTAAGCCCATCTGCTCTGGCCACCTTGAAGATTTTGTTCCATCAGTTTTCTGCTCGGCCCCTCTCCCTTTTTTGTCTCTGTTAATCTCTCCTTCTCCTGAGGTTCCATTCCTTCATCCCTCTGTTCTCACAAAGTCTTCCCTCCACACTGGCTCCTCCTCCCTAGCTAGCTCTCTGTCTCTGTCTGTCTGTCTATCTGGATCTCCCTCTCCACTCCCCCCACCCTCTTACCATCAAAATTCCTGACAAAATGGTGTATTTCCACTTCTCCACTACCATTCATCGGCAGCCCACTGAAGTCCGGATGGTGTCTCAGCTCCTCCATCACACTGGTCACAACAATTACCTAGTTGCCAAATCCAATGGCCTATCTTCCTCCAGATATTATTTGATCTCTTTGACCTATTTAGCCCATTCTGCCCTCTTTCTTCCTCCCCAAACACTCCCCCATCTTCTTGGCCCTTGTACCACATCTTTCTCCTGGTCTTCCTTCCTTCTTTTGGGCCAATCCTTTCCATGCGATACTTTCAATAATTCTGCCTTGGCTTCTTCTCTTCTCCTGTTACCTGCTCTCCTCATTTCAATGGATATAACAAACACGTAATGCCAGCACACACTTCTCCCCAAAGAGCCAGACTTTTATATTTCCAACTCCCTGCAGGCCATTCCCATTGAAATGGACCACGGGCAACTCACCTCCAAATGTCTAAAATTGAACTCATCCCCTGCAAAATTTTTCCAATGTATCCCCTAGAGTGTCATCAAATACTCAACCAGATAGAATCGAAATTTTGGAGTTATCTTTGGCTCTCCTCCTATTTCCATTTTCCCTAGGAAATATCTTAGTTCCACCTCTTATGTCCAGGCCTCTGCCTAATTCAGCCCCTCATTATCTTCCACCTGAACCTAATTCCTGATTTCCCTGACGCCAAGCTCCTCCTTTCTAGATCTATATCAAACAAGGATGGTCTCTTCCCTGCTCTTATGGTTTCTCTCTGTGAGGTCCCCTGAATCCTTCACACAGGGCTCAATTTACCTGTATTTCTTGTTAAGAAGGATGGTGATGACGAAAATTTATAAAATGCACTCAGGGCTTGCTATGTGCCAGGCACCTCGCTAAGCACTTCCATTTCTCTGTCGAGTGTCAGTCATGAGCCAGGCATGAGGGACGCAATAAAAGACAAAGTCCTAGCCATTTGGGGATTTACCTTTGGAGGGGTGGGGAGTGGGGCAAAAATAAACAATTAAAAACAATAGGTGGTAACATAGTAGTGCAATGGAGAAAAAACTCCACAAAACTGTGGGAGAAAATAGGTGCCAGGGCAGCGTTTTAAGCATGGTGGTCAAGGAAAGGTTCCCTGATCCGGGACCTTGGAGCAGAGATATGGAAGAGCTGAGAGGACGGCCTTCACCTAGCTGAGGAAGAACATGCCAGGCAGAGAGAATGGCAAAGACACACACGCTGAAGGAGGTGTCTTCTCTCTGCAGTTCAGAGAATTGCCAAGAGGCCAGCGCGGCTGGAGAGGAAGAGTAGGAGATGGGGTTGCCGGGATAATGCGAGGGCGCAGGTCACAAAGGCTTTGCAACTTTTTGCAAACTTTTGCAGCTTTGACTTGGAGCGAGATGAGAAGCCACTGGGGGCTTGAAGGAAAGAGGAGACAGGATCTGACTTGCATTTGAAAAAGATGGCTGGGTGTGGAGAGGAACGAGGCAGCTACAAGCATTTAACTCTCACTAAAACCTTTTGGAGCTTGTGTCATTCTCTTTCCTACTATACCCACGAGGAAACTGAGGTACAAGCCCATTCAAGGTCACACGGTTAAAAGTACTAGAGTTACGATCTGCACTCATTCCATTGAGTCCAGACCCTGTAGTGTGCCACAGCACATGGTTCTCTTCCTACGTTCCAACCATCATTCACCTTCTCCAAACAAACCATACTCTTTTGTGCTTCTGTGCTTTAGATATTTCTGTACCTCTGTGTCGAACGCCTTTTCCCTTCCTCTCCGCAAGGCAAACCCTTCTTAAACCACCCACACACATCTGAAATACTTTTCCATGAACATTTCCTTCACAATCTTAGGGAGGGCAATGTTTCTTCCTCTACTGCTTTCTCCTCCAGCGTTTTGCCCTGTTTCCATGTTGAGATGACATCACTGAAGTCATTATCTCTTCTGTGATATCAAACCACTCATTCATCTTTGTAGCCCCAGTGCTTGGTAAATAGCATTTCTTTTTGTTTGTTTGTTTGAGGAAGATTAGCCCTGAGCTAACATCTGCTGCGAATCCTCCTTCTTTTGCTGAGGAAGACTGGCCCTGAGCTAACATCCGTGCCCATCTTCCTCTACTTTATCCGTGGGACGCCTACCACAGCTTGGCTTGACAAGCAGTGCCATGTCCGCACCCGGGATCTGAACCGGTGAACTCCGGGCCGCCGAAGCAGAATGTGCACACTTAACCACTGCACCATGGGGCCGGCCCCTAGCAGTCCTCTTTTTTAATTGAAATATTTTCGTGTGTGTATGTCCAGGGCTTGCATGGTCTCAAGGACCTAAATGGCCTTAATCTATGTTTGGGAAACAATAAATGCGTGGTGGGAAGGGAGAGTGGTCACAGCTTGGGTAAAGGCAAAAGCAGTGGGTCTTGAGAAAAGCTAAGAGCCAAGCAGCTAGAGAGCTTCCTAGCACCTCTTCCCCAACCCCATACTTGGTCCCGCTTTCCACTCTAAAGGCTGGAATCAGACCACAGTGACAACTTTCCACAGCTGCTGCCCAGCCAGAGGCGACTCAGGCGCTGAGTAATTCCTCAAGGGGCACACAGGATAAGCCTGAGAAGCTGAAGGAGTTTGAGAGCGAAAAAGCAGCAAATGAGTTCCGTAGCCCAAAAAGAACACGTTAAAACCTCTTTAAAGGACCTTAGGATCCTATTCCATGGGCCTATTCCCCAGCTTAACATGAAGCTACTGCTCCATATTCTTGGGTTGAATCTCCAGGATGCCAGGCACCCAATTAACAGCAAAATTGTTTCAAGGTCACTCTGAGAAGCTAAATGCCGCGGTATGGTGAGTTACCAGGTGTTTATTAAATGAGGTCCAAAAGAGCATGGGATACAAGCCCAGGAAATGGTCTTAAAAATTATCTTATTCAAAATGTTCACTTAAAAGATGAGAGGCGCCAGCCCAGCCGCATAACGGTTAAGTTTGCATGTTCTGCTTTGGCTGCCTGGGGTTCGACAGTCTGCATCCTGGGCACGGACCTAGCACCACTGATCTAGCCATGCTGAGGTGGCGTCTCACATATAACATAGAGGAAGATGGGCACAGATGTTAGCTCAGGGCCAGGCTTCCTCAGCAAAAAGAGGAGGATTGGTGGCAGATGTCAGCTCAGGGCTAATCTTCCTCAAAAAACCGAAAAAAAAAAAGATGAGAAAGCTCACGGTCCTTAAGAAAACAAGTTCCATCATTACATGGACATGTTACGTCGGTTAACAATTACCCTAATTAGCAAAAGTGGGACTTAAACGCTTATTGTCAAGATATATGTCCAAAATTATTTTGATTTTCATATGTACAGTCATGTGTCACTTAATGATGGGGATACATTCTGAGAAACGCATCGTTAGGTGACTTCCTCGTTGCGCAAACATCATAGAGTGTACTTACCCAAGCCCAGATGGTATAGCCTGCTACACACCTACGTTATATGGTACTAATCTTATGAGGCCATTGTCAATATGCGGTCCGTCGTTGACTCAAACATCATTGTGTGACACATAACTGTACATAAGCCCAATATTCCAAATACAGTCTAGGAAATGAGGATAACCATCTGATTGCACAAGTAAAATCAAGTCTACCTTTAAATTTTGGAGGGATTGCTCCTCAGATATAAGACAGGATGAAGTCAACATGGACATTTTTGGCCAAGCCACATGCTAAAATGTGTTTGCTGACAATTTCTTTATTTACTGAATTTGGTGTATTTTCACATAGAGCATAAACGTTTAACAAGGATGGCATGTCCCTAGCATCACTTGAAAGTGTAAAATATTAATTTGGTTGATGATTGAGGATATTAATACATAGGTGATTAAATGAGGTGATATACTTGAAAATACCATGACAGTCAGTTCTCCCCCCAACCTCATTTTCTACCACCTCCTCCATTCCCAGCTCATTCTACTCCAACCATCCAACCTCCTTACTATTCCTATAACATTCAAGTATATCTTGCCTCAGGACCTTTGCACATACAGTCCCTCCTGTCCATTTTCTGTCTTTCTCACTGGAGGGTGGGGATGTTTTGTCACTTTTGTTCACTGCACCATCACTAGTATTTAGCAGAGCCTCACACAGAGTATATGCTTTATAAAATCCTCGAATAAATGAGTGAAGAGATGAATGACAGTATGCTCAGCACTAGCATGGTAATGTGAAGTTAGATAGTTTTTAATGGAAGGTGTTCAAAGTGCATTAGTTTCTTATCCCAACTTCAATGCAAAGGAAGACCAATTAACTTAATTTGAGATTTAAGAAAAACACATGAAAATTTTTTCTTTCAAAATATTTCTCCAATCTGCCCTCTAAAGAGCAGTCTAAAAAATGTTATTTTAAATTTTAATTGGATTAGAAGAATATTTAAAATGAAGTTAGAAACAGGAAGAAAAATACCATAATTTAACAAAGAAATTTAAAATAGACCCTCTTTGCCCTTCCCTAATCATTCTAGGAGATACCATCTGGTGTCCACATTGCATGTGGAATTTATATACTTTAATATTTCCTCTATCATAGGCTGCTTTGTGAGCCTTCTCTCTTGTTAACACTTCTCATAGAATTCAGAGACAGCTATTTCCATATTCTGAAGAATCTCAGCAAAGCCAATGGACTCAACAATTCATATATAAGGAAACGGGTGTAAACTTCCATACTCTATGCTGAGAAAAATTTTATAGATGATGTTACACATATTTTTCCTTTATTACACATTTTTAAATAGAACAAAAAGGTGTAACATCAGACTCATAATTTAAGCCTGTAACTGAAGACGCATGGGGCCATTGACAAAAGACCTTATTTACTTTGTTGGCTGGTCTATCGTTTACATCAGAAAGTAGGCACTCAAGGGCCCACCCAGTGGTGCAGTGGTTAAGTTTTCACGTTCTGCTTCGGCGGCCCGGGTTTCGCCAGTTCGGATCCCAGGTGTGGACCTACACACCACTTGTCAAGCCATGCTGTGGCAGGTGTCCCACATAAAAAAAAGAAAAAAAGGGGCTGGCTCGGTGGTGCAGTGGTTAAGTTCACACGTTCTGCTTTGGTGGCCCAGGGTTCACCGGTTCAGATCTTAGGTGTGGACATGACACCGCTTGGCAAGCCATGCTGTGGTAGGCATCCCACATATAAAGAAGAGGAAGATGGGCACAGATGTTAGCTCAGGGCCAGTCTTCCTCAGCAAAAAGAGGAGGATTGGCAGCAGATGTTAGCTCTGGGTTAATCTTCCTCAAAAAAAGAAAAAAAATAGAGGGAGATGGGTACAGATGTTAACTCAGGGCCAATCTTCCTCAACAAAAAGAGGAGGATTAGCAGCAGATGTTAGCTCAGGGCTAATCTTCCTCCAAAAAAAAAAAAAAAGAAATGATTAAAAAATAAAAATAATAATAATAATAATAATAAAAAAGAAAGTAGGTGTTCAAATAGTCATTCAATGCATAAATTCACAAGGGCAAGTTGCCTCTATTAGCCCTTACCGTCTTTGAAATAATGATATATCTTCAAGCTTTTCATTTCTAAATTCAATTTTAATATAAATAAAAATATTCACAAGTAACTTGGCATTTAAAAATTAACAGTAAAGGTGTAGAGGTAATGTGCTAGATGCTAGATGCTATTTGAGTTTCTCTAGGCTGAAGGCCTAGAAAGTACTTGAGTAATTGACTAGAGGAGAAACAACAGCCAGAAATAGAGTCATTCAAAGCCAATTATATCCCGATATGAACCTTTCTTTATTCTCGTGCTTTTACTAAGGTATGTTCTTTAGACAGAATAATTCCTGTTGTGCTTGGTTAGGATTTTTCACTACTTAAAATTCAATGGTTGAATTATACCTTAAAAAAAAAAAATCAAAGAATTTGCTTTTGTATTCCTATTGAAAACTGGCAGTTTTTCAAGAGGTTTCTTTATAACCCAGGAAGATGACATTTACTAATGTGGTGAGGAGACAGAGCTTCTCTTCGGAGGCAGGCAGCGCTAATAAAAAAGATATGGTTCAGTGTCCTAGGTATTCTTCCAAGTTTTATTAATTAGGTGGAAAGCCTTTCCCACTGGAATAGCGCAAGGTATTTATTAACACTTCAGCCCACAAATAGAACAAATGTACAGCGAAGGAGGTAATTATTAAACACACCGATCCCTTTCTCAACTTGGCAGGGACAACCCAAAAGACGGCGTCTGATTATGATCTTTTTCATGATATTTTAATTGTGCTTCTTAACCTGCTAAATTAAAAACTACAGGGCAATCTCACTTAGATCACAGACAAAAGAGATCATATCAATTTGCAACAAAACGTATGAATGCTCCTATCTGCTTTAATTACAGCACGAATTTAACAGGCAAATTCAATAGGATCACAGAAGGATTGAGAGCTCAGCGTTATCTCTTAGCCAATGGCGTTATCATCTCTCCTACGTTGCTACACATTATGGAGTGTGAACCTCTCTTTCAAAATAAGTTAAGGAAATAACGATATTTAAGGAAAGGAGGCTTGTTCAGATATTTCTGAGTCTGTTAGCTATTTTTCTCATCAGCCTATATACCCTGGCCACGAGCATCCGACGAAGGGCTATGCGAGAAGAGCTCGGTCTTCCTTCCTCGTTAAAGTCAGGCTATGCATTCTGAACATGTTTTGGAACTTTTATTTTATTCTATGTCTGTAATCATTTTTAGACCAAAATCCTGCCAGACTCCCTCTCAGCCAAAACTTTAGTTTTTCTCAAATAGTCCATTTACCTTTATCCTAAAAACCCTCACATCAAATCTTCTTGTGATCTCCCAATGTGACTACAGAGCAGGTCCCTGGAAGGTTCGACTGCCAACGGTTTGGGTTTTTTCTTTCTGTCCACAGCTTTGGGAGCCTAACCCAGGCCAATTTCCTGGTAATAAACTGACTTAGAACACACTCTGGTGAGTCTTCAAGAACTGGCTATACTACACTCTGCGGGTGGATTACGTGTGTGGGCAGGAAGGGGTCAGGCAGTTTTCTGATTCTAGTAATAATCCTGGTTGATCAATTCCTATCCTTCTATGCTACTTGCAAAGGAAATCCCTTCTAATGCTCAAATCCAGCTGATCTGCCTTTTTTCCTCTTTCTTGAACTATTTTCTATCTCCTTCCCAGAGGTGGAACTTCTTATTTAATTACTTGAGCAAGATTCAAGCTGTTTGCTCTCCTGGAAGAATAAAAGAATGCACCTCTTTTTGATTCCTTATGAAGTAATCCTTAAAAATCAGCTATGGCTCTTAAATACACATATAAGTGAGACATCAATATGTAATGATGCAACAGAGATCCACATTCAGGCAAGGATGGATCATGCATCACATATATCCTTAGAGTTCTCTATCAGCAACCAATGTAATGGGAGAATGAAGAGATGGGACACTATTTGGAGGCCTACACTTCAATAATATTGAGAAAGCTGCTGTTTTCTCATCCTGAGTTAGGACATATTGTCGCATTTACTCCACAAGTATCTTGAATTGTCCTTGGAATCTCTGTTTTTCAAACTTTCAAAGTTGTATACTGTTTTTCCAAATAGATTTTAATGACTGGATGGTGTTTTCAAAACAGCACATTCCATACAAAAAAACTCGATGTTGTAGGACTGAATTTTTTTCTATCTATTTATTATTTATCTACTCATTTACTAATATGCTCTAGGTCCACACTTTTCTATGGTTCATATAGTCTTGTATTTGCCATGCACGAAAAAGTTCACTTTGATTTGTACTCGTGTGAATTTAGTGTATACTCCACTTAAACTATTCTCATCCAGTACTACCCACTCTGTCCTTCTCCCACCAGGTGCATTTGGAAATATATGCTCGTGTATTTTTGGTTTTGTTTTTGTTTTATTTTATTTTATTTATTTATTTTTGAGGAAGATTAGCCCTGAGCTAACATCTGCCAATCCTCCTCTTTTTTGCTGAGGAAGACTGGCCCTGAGCTAACATCCGTGCCCATCTTCCTCTACTTTATATGTGGGACGCCTACCACAGCATGGTGTACCAAGCAGTGTCATGTCCTCACCCGGGATCCGAACCGGCAAACCCCGGGCCACCGAAGTGGAACATGCACACTTAACCGCTGCGCCACCAGGCTGGCCCCAGTGCAGGTATCTTTTGAACCAAGACTTTTAGCCGCAGAACCAAAGGATGCTAAAAGTTCTGCAAAATAAACAATTTCTCATTTTAAATGACAACAGCACTCCACTGAAAAACACTGCAAGTTAAGTGAACTGGACAAATAAAATCGGAAATTGACTACACAGTTGCCATTTGCAACAAGGCACATGGGATCATCTTCAAATCACTGACAAGAAATTGTGTGTTCTGAAATTTTTCGATTTGGGATGTCCATCCCAAATCCACGGAAATACACAATTTGTCAGGCTGTAGCCTTGTTTCCAAATCTGCCTTCAAGAATATCATTATACATCCTTTTATCTGGAATTTTTTGAAATTCTTTATCACCATTAAAAAAATTTAGGGATTCAAATATATTTCTTTCTTTAGCACAAATATCTAGGAAATTTCTTCTATGCGTTTTTTTAATCCCTGACAACTCTAGAAGAGTGAAGAATCAACTTCCTTGAATCCCACGGCTGGAAAATCATCTTGGCAACACACATTTATATCACATTAGGATTCTATCGAGCTTCTAATTTTGTTTTATTATCTCAATATTAACGTCTGTTGCCTCTTGGAGATTTACTACTAAAATTTGGATTAGAGATACACTGCATTTCAACATGTATTATCACCATTATTTCATTTATTCCCATGGATTCACTATCAAAATTACGATTACATTTGTAGGGTGTCCTCTTTGTCTGTTGAACAAAAATATAGCGCTCGCCATCAAGTGAACAGAGTTTTAGCACCATTCTAAACTTTGCAGGATTCGATCCACATTTAACATCACAGGGACAAAGTTACTTACATATCTTTTATATGAGATAGACTCATTTAAAAAATAGGAAGAGATTATAGAAGCTTATCATTTTTGTGTTTATGCTTAATACATGTTAAAAGAAAAAAATCTTAGAAAATTGTTTCAAATAGCAAGATAACGTAAACTTTTGATAAGTTGAATTCACATATCTTGTAAAATGTGAATAGCAATTTACCTGAGTGACACTGTTCAGGAGATAGATGTGTATACAGAGTCAAGTGTGTGAATTTTTGGAGAAAATCACTTAATCTTTGGGTCTTGGTTTCCTTATCTGAACAAACAAGAGGATGAACATAACAACCTCACAAGGATGTTGTAGATATCAAATGCAAGCGAGCGTCAAATGTATGCGGTATCATTTTGTAATCTGAGCACGACTATGCAAATGACAGTCATTGTCATTACTATTATTTCATTAATAGTAATAATAATTCAGACTTGAAAAGGAAGGCGGTTTCTCACCTAGGTGAATTTCATTACTCCCAAACATTTTTAAAGGATTTTAGTCATCTTGGGTAGGTTCCTTTAAAATGATTAGGTATTTCTCAGTCTTCTTAAACCAAGTGTATTAAATGGGCATTTAATTTTCCTGATGACTCAGAATCAGAACACCAAGAACCATTGGGAGACCCGCCACACACTGAGATGTCCTGAGAGGTAAATGAGGAATGTGGGGCTGCCCAAACCCACGCTACATAGCCTCCAGGTCTAGACTTCTTAGTCCTTGATCTGCATTTTATATTTTTTCTTTTTTTTTTTTTTGCTGTTCAGGAAGATTAGCCCAGAGCTAACATCCACCTCCAATCCTCCTCTTTTTGCTGAGGAAGACTGGCCCTGAGCTAACGTCCATACCCATCTTCCTCTACTTTATATGTGGGATGCCTGCCAGAGCATGGGTGATGAGCAGTGCATAGGTCTGTGCCCAGGATCGAAACTGGCAAATCCTGGGCCACTGAAGTGGAATATTCAAACTTAACTGCTACGCCACCAGGCTGGCCCCCATATTTTATATTTTTGCATACAGACTCTTACTTTCTGTTGCTGTCCATGGGATTCCCTTTGGCATCAATCTTTCCTCAAATTTGCTGTGTATTCAAAGAGGAGTTAAGCTAGTTAGACTGGTTCACAGAAAGGGTTTACATAGCCTACGAGTGAGGGGCTGAGGGGCTCCACAATTACAATACCTTTGGAAGTTACCCAGAAAATGTTTGTCTGTTTTTCTTCAGTTATGTTACAGGGAGTTGGGCTGTTCCAAATTTGATATATTATCCCTAGATGGAGAGACACTGAGTTGAAAGATAGTGGCGTAAAATTTACTTAAATGGAAATTTCTACATAAAAATATGATTATTATGGTTTATTGTTTTTCCTCTTAAATTATTAGAAAAATAGTTTAACAATTAGAAAATGCCAGTAAGAGTTGAATTCTATAGCCTTATCCAAGTTTACAAGCAACTGCCAAAGTATTAATGCAATATAGCAATATATTTACATACAATGGGTTCTATATAAACTTCACACAATTCATTGACAAGCTTATGACATATCCATCCCAACTCACCAATTCTAAGAATGTCCAGATTAATATTAACATCTTCAGAGTTATTCTAATGTTATTTGTATAAGCTCATATGAAAGATTTCTCTGTCAAAAATTCAAGTCGTTAAATACACGTAGTATTTACCTGAGTCCTTAGAACAATTGTCACTTAATGTTAATGAATTTTTATAAACATTATTTACATCCAAATAACTAAGAAAATGTTTCTGTTTGATGAATAAAGACATATTTATATATTTGTTAAAATGCATATTGCTTACCCAATGTGTTACAATGACCCCTTATTCACCATTATATGAGAATATGTAATTAGCCACATAATAAATATCTCCTATAAACTTTCTAAGAAAGCTCTTAATTCAAATGTGCCACAGTCACTTTTCAGAGTTCACTAACCTTTCTGTTTTATTTCTAAATACCAAAGATAAAACTTATAGGTTGGCTGGTGCAAATGCACCCCGGCTGCCCGATAATTATTGATCTTTTGATGAAGGTGGCTTCTTGTGATTTGAGGCTTTCTCTTTGATAATAAGGCCACCATGTGTATTTATGTATTCATTTCTAAGATTTGCAACACGGAATACTAAACTCAAACCCTTACAAGTATGATGGTTTAAGACAGGGTTTTTCAACCTCAACACTACAGACATTTTAGGTTGAATAATTCTTTGTTGGAGACCAAGGGGTGGAGGGCTGTCCTGTGAATTGTAGAGTAAGTTGCACTATCCTTGACTTCTACCCATTAGATGCTCCCCTCTCCTGTTCCCTCCCTAATTGTGACAATCAAAATGTCTGCAGCCATTGCCAAATGTTCTCTTTGAGGCAAAATTGACCCTGGTTGGGAACCAATGGTTAGGGACGATGAAAAACATCTTTTCCTTTCTAAATGAATTACTAGTTGTTGAGCATGATAGTATCAAAAATAGCTGGTCTTGGTCTAAGCAGCACTTTTCCAGACCTAACCATACACAGACTTGAATAACAGGGACTCCTCTATTTCTAAACTTGTCCCCGTGCAAAATTTCCATCTCTAGAGCTAAACCAGGCCCGTTTCATGGGTGTGCGACCTGTACAGGGAGCCACACTGGGTTTAATGCTCTGCTGTTGCTATCTTGAAAGTTTTAATAATTTTTTTAACATTGGTGTTCTCCATTTTCATTTTGCACTGGATCCCACCAATTATGCAGCTAGTCCTACAATTATTGGGCTGCACCAATGAAATCTATGGTTGCCAGTAGAAGTTTCTGAGATCCTAAAATGCTAAATAAAAAATCAGGTTGGAAAATGAACTGCTTTATAGCAGAAATTTGGTTTGGCATAGTAGATAAAAATCAGGGTTTGGAATTCAACAGATCTGAATTTAAATCTCATCTCCTCTACCTTATTAGCTTTGGGATCATAGACAAATTGTTCAACTTCTCTAAGTTTCCATTTTCTCAATTATAAAATGGTGTCAGTACCTGAAATTTACACAATGGTATAAGCCAATATGACCTCAGTAAAATAATTTAAAAATAAAATAAAATAAAATGGTGTCAGAGGCAATCCTCAATTACAGGGTTGCTTTGAAGAACAATTGAGATAATGTATGGAAAACAATTAGCACTAGGCCTGGCATCTGGTAAGTGCTCAATGAATGTGATGATACTGCCAAAATCCATTCTGGATTGGGATGAGAAAATAAAATGTAACCTTAAAAGTTTCATCATATAGTTTTTGAAGGCAGACTTCCAGAGTTCAAAGTGTCAGTCTCTTAGGTTGAATCATACTCGCCCAATATTTTCCAATCACTATTAAAAACAAGTCTCAAATCTAAAGTGAAAGTGTGCTATCAAGTGCTGGAAAACCTGGCCCTGAATTTACACACCCAGGTGCAAATGTCCAGGGGAACACATCTGAATGGGGCTGCACGTGCTTGACTGCTGACATCACCCTTAAGTCGATGGTGCAAGCGTGTGTGTTAATACATGTCATACATTAAAGATGTAAATTTTATTCTTCAAGCTGAAAGCCAGGTGATTAATTCTCATAGCATAGTGATCAATTGGTGCAGATGCTCCACCTGTATTAATGTTTGTTTTTGTACGCATTAGTTGCGGGAGCACACCAATAACACAGGTGTCTGAACGGAGCTATGCAACATTCCCTTTCGCCGGCAAACATTGAGATCAGTAGTTAGGTTGCACGTAGCACTGCCAATTTTTTCAATTAGACCCATTATTGATTTGATGAAAAAGCAAATTAAACATACCATGGTGGTATGTAAATCGGTTAGAGAGAGCATAAGGTTCTGGTACAAAGCTTCAAAGGCATGAGCTGTGTAGTTTCATCAGCTGTAACTCATAGGGGTTCCTGGCAATTGCTGCTATGTATGGGGTTCCTTGAGTTCCATGGGCTGGCTGGCAAAACCATCATCGGAAAGACTGGAGCTCTATTTAAGAAATTCGCAACAGTTTTTCAGAAAGGCAAAGAGTCCTGGGAATCTACAAACTTTGAGTGGATATGGAGATAGGAAGAGGTGCAGAAGAGCATAAAATTGCTTTCATAAAGTGATGGTGCATTTAGCCCGCCCAAATGTATGACATGTAGAGGGCATCTGACAAGCATACACACGAGACATTTAAGAAGTTGATTATGCTGATTCAAAACGTTGTCTTGAGCATGACCTCAAGCTACTGCATGTTTTCATTGTCTAAATCTGAAACTTCCTGGCCAGTCTATAATCAGAATCTAATCGAACTTGTATATTATAATTTCTTAAAATTTGAAAGTATGTTCTTCATTCTTCAATGAATGATGTTTTTCAGTACTCACACTTCAGTACTGCTCACAAATGGGGCAGAAGGTGTGCCTGTTTAACCAACACTATTGGTTTCATTAACAGAAGGAAGCTAACGCTCAACTAAAACTGCATCTTGATACCTCCCTATACATTTATCTTCACTGGATGCCTACACAAGAAACCTTCCAGACTTCAAGAAGCCTTCGTGCTTCCCAAAGTTAGAATCTCCATCATGATGGACCCTTGGGTGCTGTGCTAACCCATCAACACCCTTAGAACATGTGTTGTAATTGTCTCTTTGCTTGTTTGTATCCCTCAACAGACTCTAAGCTATATGACAGTGTGACCACATCTACCCCATTTACTTTGGGGTCCCACCGTCTAGCAGAGTGATTAGCATACAGGTACCAACACACTTAAAGTGAATGAGCAATGTAGTCAAAAATTTAATTGTGTCCACTTTAAATAAGATATTACTATTAAATAATATTCAGAAGAGTTTACTTTTCTCACCACTTTTTCCAGTAGGCCAAAGGAATGGCACTGCCAAATGTTAAGCTCTAAATTTTAACCATAGAGAACATGATAAATCTGTCAACAAACTGGAATCAGTCAGTGACAATTGGAACTGTCACCAAAATAAGCAGCAGGTGCACTAAGGTCATATAAAGATGTTCTTCACATCCTATTTAGCGACTCACACTGGAGAAAGTAAATAACTTTTGTAGAGAAGAAAGGGAAAGAATCAAAGTGTTGTTGGTAACTAGATGAGGCTGAGAAGAAAAACAAAATCAAAGAGAGAAATGTTGCAAATTTTAAATTTCATCAGATCAATGATTTTAAAGGTTTTTTTGTAGTAGAATTCAGAAAAAGAGAAACAGACAAGAGAAAAATATTAAGAAAGGATGGAAAAATATGAATATTGATCACATTGAGATAATCAAATAGAGGCAAAAGAGATTGGGGAGGATTCTCCATTTGTGAGAAGACAATTTCTGCAAATAAATGAATGAGTGAATAAATAAATAAATGGGCAATTGTCACAGTTCACTGGAAGATATTGAGTTGCCAAGCAAGCATAATTAGGGAAAAAGACATTCAGATCAGATATTCCATCCAAACAACTCCATTTCTGATCCTTTGAATTATAACTTTTAATAGGTGTCAACATTTCACTATTGTGCCCAAAATTAACACACTCTCTCTTCCCTGGCGGTATCACTGCATACTCGCACATCATCACAGAGAATGGCTTAGGTGAAACGGTGCCCAAACAGAGAAGCTCTAAAAATGCGAAACTTAGAAAAACAAGAAGTTCGTCTTCACTTTTTCCCCAGGGGTAAACTACTCTGTCAAAATAGAGGAGGATGGCATAAATCATCTGAAGAGTTCTTGGTTGTTTTTGTTTCTCTTTATTTTTACATTTGTGAGTTCATTTTCTTTTTAATAGAAAATATCGAAGATTGGAGCTGGCCCCGCCAGCAGTTTCTGACGGGAGGGAGCATGTGTCTCCTGTCACGTTGGCATCTGATAGCGACAGCCGTACGGAAGTCAGTTCAAGTCCTTACATCAAAGTTTGCCTGCCATTGTGGGGACGTTGTTAGAAGTTGAAAAAAAACCAATGTCCATTTGAAGCTCGTCTGTGAACTTTGCATGAACCGCTAGGAATAATGTAGTGTGATGACAAGCCAGTTATACCTTCCACTAAATTTGCTGTCTGGAATGAACTGAAATAGTGTTTGGTTTGTGTAATTACGTCCATCTATCTTTATATTCCAGCGGCATATCGCAAATTGAAAATACTAAAAATTGACTGTTGGTTCTGATATTTAATGATTGCCAAAGACAAGACGATGATTTATTGGTTACTTACCGATGTGACACATTTGCATCTTATTAGACGGAGATTACTATTCCTTAAAATGCGGACGAGGCCTGATCATGTCTGATGGATTGATTTGATTTGCAAATGTAATCAAACTAATAAGAGGGAAAAAATGAGCAATAATGCCTTGTTTTTCAACTGGCAATCACTCCCCTGCCAACAAGGCTGATATCCCTGACTAAGCAGCCTTTACACAGTCTTCCTGTCGCCTCAAATAAACAAAGGGATGCTAAGAGCTTGATAAGAGGATAACAAGCCAAGGAGGCATGCAACATGGAGCCCGCACCTCTGAACTGTGTTGTTGCGGGCAAGAACAAAAGTTAATGTCAGGAGATGCACTGTGACCTTAATAATCTTGAGAAAAGCTATAGCTGTAATCAGCTCGATATTCCCATATTAAGTAAAGGTAAAAGAAAAACCTTTTCTTAAAGTAAAAATACTGCCATCCTCTCTAATGCTGTAAGTAGGCCTCTATTCATAAAAGGACTCCATTTTCCCAGGTAGTTTAACCATTTAAAATCCAACGGTTTCAGAACAACCACATATATATGGCTGGAAAATACCATAAAAACCCTCTCAGGCAGCTGCTGGCCCTCAATTTCGTCCACAAAATATCACTGATATACAGAACACAGGTATGGAGAGTTGTGGAGTGGTAGACTCTGAAATACTGGGCCAGGAGGCACGGTTGACATCTGACTTCGATCACTCTCAAAACATTTCTGCAAGATTCTTGAGCATGTGAGACAGCAAACGAAAACCATGATCCTGAATGAGCTGCCAAGCAATGTTCTCGAAATAAAAATTCAAAAGCTATTTTGATAGTAGATCAACTATGCCTCATAATCATAAAGTAATGACAGAAACAATCTCTTAAAAAACAGCAGCTTTAGGGTAAGGCCCACATATGGTAGGTTCTCAAAATATATATTTTGGTTCAGTGCATGAATGAATAGGTATTAGCTTGCTACAGGTATATATTATACACGGTATTTGTCTTGGGGAATTGAATATTACAAAGTATTTAGGAAAATGTCAAACTGAATTTATAGCACCTATTACCATATTCAGATAACTCAAATATTCTCATAGTTGATGTTTTGAAGATAAGCGCATCACCCACTCTCAGCCCATATAAAATTTATTCATCCATACCCATACAGTATGGTCAGATTCAAATTAAATAATAAATAATTCTATTCTAACTATATAAAATTGCCTTGGAAGCTTCAGTTAAAGTTTCATGGCAAATATAGAGATGTTAAAATTTAAAACCCTCAGTGAGTGTAATGGGTCGGATAACTGACTAGGTTAATTAAACTCCATGGATTACTTGCAAGATAATTTTAACCAAATGTTATATACTGATTTGCCAGAGACATTGTTTGCAAAGATAGCATCAGTGTTTATATAGCAAGTATATTCAGAAATGCTTTATAAATAAGCATTCACATTAATGTACATTCACATTATTTTATCCTTATGTTATCTAGACACTTAGCTATGCAACAAGATTCTCCGTCGTGTAAAATCTTGGCCACTTTGGGCTGTAGGCCATGTTCCAACCTCATGCCTCAGTCAGGGATTTCTCCCTACCATACCCCCCTGCATGAAATAGAAGGATATTAAGCCAGATCTATAGATAAATCAAAGGGTTTGATCTCATAAACTCAGATATTGTACCCATACCCAGGCTATATCAAAGATTAACAAAAGATGGATCTATTGCTTATAATTTGTAGCATACAACTTTTGAAATATACCAAATAATTTTTTATAACACTTTCACTGCTTGTTTATCATAAGGAAATATATTGTCTATATAAATACATTTGTTTGTATATAATGCAATATAATGTGGTATAATATAGAATAGAGATGAAGTTAAGATAACTTGATAAGATTTAATACTATGCATAAGGACGTATATTCTTTTCTGAAAAACTTGTAATGACAATAATAAATATCAATAGTGCCCAACTGAGAGTTAAAAGATCTGAGTTTGGTCTCAACTCTCCCACTGATCAGCCTGTGACTTTCGGTAAGTCATTCAACTTTCCTGGTCTTGAGTGTCTTTATCCACAAGTGAATTCGCAAGGAAAGGCATTTAACATTAAGTGCACACTTACAATTACATGTCAAAGAGTGGATTGGGCACTTTATGTTTACTAGCTCAATGGATTGTCTTAGCAATCTACAGAGTAGACATCATTATCCCTATCTTATACACAAATGAACTGCGTTCATGGCATGTAGAAATATCAGAACTTGAACCAAGGTCTCTAACTCCAAAAATGGTACACTACCCACAATAATATAGTACCTCCTCTTAAAATGCCAAATTCTAGCAAATGATTTCTAAGGTCCATTATGGCTCTATCATCCAAGAATTGATTTTTTGGTGGGTGAAGAGATCTCTCTTTGATATTATTCCATTTATTCAAAAAAGGTGTCACAAAGCTTCCTCTAGGCACGATTCTGAATAAGCAACCATATTTTAAAATTTGGGGGAAAATCTATCATAGAGCACTTTACTTCCAAATAAAAACAATTCACAGAAATAAACCTGAAATGCCTTAAGCAATTATTCCATGTTTTCCCACAAAAGGTTAATCTGAGTAGCGTGCACGGTTGAAGCAAGCTTCGGGAGTGTATTCCTCTTTTAGGTACACAAATCTCTGTTGAAGTCACCCTGCCACTGGGCTCTGCCATGGCACAGAAGAGCACCAGGGTCAGTACAGTTGGACTTTCTTTTTCCTAAAGTGCTGACCACGTCAGGAGGAGTGAGTCTTCCCAGGAACTCCTCAGCCCAGGCCACCATGTGCCCTGGCACAAGCGTACTGACTGGCTGAGGGGTCCAGCACTTCGGGGAATTAATCCTTTCCTAATGTAGGTTAAGCAGGTGTGAAGTCTCTTTCCCAGGGAGAGGAGGGAGCTGCTCTTCAGAGACACCCCTGGAGTTACGGTGTTTAATTGGGCTCTGATGACTCTGAAACTGGATAGGCTGGGCTGCTGACCTGGACATCCAGTCATTCGCTTGCTTAATCTAAAACGCAGTTGAAGACATGGCTCTTTTCTCCTTCTGGATTTTGTAATACTAACAATGTGCATTTAGGATGTAATGCCCATTCTGGCAATGGAAATATAATTTCCTTATTGGAAGCAAAGATATGTGATTAATGGAGACTGGTAAAATTTTGGGATTAACTGCGTTGAATTGACTAGAGCTCTCAGAATTACCAAGGGATGGTATTTATCCCTTATATTTTTCTCTTGAACTAAATTACAATGCACCAGTACTTTTTACTTCATATTCTAATAATATTGAACGGCACCATAAGAGATCCACGTATAAAACGAAAGCTGAACACCCTCTTTTCTTGGAGTTTGGACATTTGTACGTCATTCCTGATTCTCACTGGAAGCAAAAAAAAAAATACCCTGTCAAAAATAAATAAAAATAAAAGTAGTTGATAGCTTCAGAGAAAAAAAAATCATGGTTTTTTTACTCTGGGAAAAAAAGAGGAAAGTTTTCTTCTTAAGAGAAATATCAAGGTATTTATAAACAAATGGAGATGTTAGGTCTGTTTATCATACAGCATAAACTTCTTAGAAAGTGTGGTCAATTAAAATGATTTGGGGGGCTGGCCCGGTGGCCGAGTGGTTAAGTTTGCGCGCTCCGCTGCAGGCGGCCCAGTGTTTCGTTGGTTCGAATCCTGGGCGCGGACATGGCACTGCTCGTCAGACCACGCTGAGGCAGCGTCCCACATGCCACAACTAGAGGAACCCACAACGAAGAATACACAACTATGTACCGGGGGGCTTTGGGGAGAAAAAGGAAAAAATAAAGTCTTTAAAAAAAAAAAAAAAAAAAAAAAAAAAAAAAAAAAAAAAAAAATGATTTGGGCAGGTTAAACAGGTTTTTCTAATTGGATTCTTCTAATTACGAGTCATTGATGAGGGTTGAAAACTGGCTTGAAATGGGGAGGAAGCAGCTTGATTTGAGGAAAACCACGTGCCTATGGGCGCATCTGGCACAGTGTTAAGATATTACCTGACTTGTAAAATGCCACTGATACAGACAGCTTGGGTCAATGTGAACATAGATTTGTTGAAAAGTAAAGGAAAGAGAATCATAAAATATATAGTGAAGGGAGGGCAGGCCCTTGACTATTGTGGACCCCGATTTTGGTGAAGAAGGAAAATTCATACTGAACAGGAAGGAGGTAAATGAACAGCAACTTCCAGCTGTGGATTTCATCTTCCCCTTCTCCTTTTGCTACTCTGATAATCTTTCAACAGAGGTGATGCAACAGTCGATTAGATCACAATATCAAAAAATAGTCCCCGATATTCCTCACACCTTTAATTCCTCCCCAAGTGCCCAGCGTGAGTTCCGTTCAACTCCCTTTCCTCTTTGCTCCATCCACACCAGCACCCTTTCTTTTTACACATCCAATCACACTTTGTATCTTGAACCTGACGGCTCCTTATTCATTGAACCTTGGTCTACAAGGAAGTAGGTTGACTTAGTCCCATAAAGAACACTGCCAAGGCTGACATTCTTGGGAAAAAGGAATACAGAGAAGCAAAGTCACATGGCTTTTCTAGACCAAGGTGCGTGATCCAAAATTATTTCGAATTCTCATTATGGTGATGAAAAAGCTCCATTCTTTACAGCACACACATACACACAACACACACACACACACTACGATGATGCACTAACACTTTCAGGTTGACCGTTCGATTTTGTGTGGGATGACTTGAACATTTCTTTTCCTGCTTTCCCAGCTTTCATAAACTAATTTTGATACATGCAATCCTGGATTATGCAGCTATTTTTTATCTACAAAATATAACGTATGGTACCAGAAATTCTGAGTTCAGCTGAGTAATACCTACACCCTCCTGCAGAAAGAAGACTCAGCAGTCAAATCTTTTTGAAGACATTCCTTCTCTGTGTGTTTAAAAAGTGCTTTTAGATGATGCTGTCTTCTATGGAAAACTGTCTCTCTGATGCTCGAAGTCTCCAGCTGCCACACAATTTATATCTCTTTCCTCTGTTCTTTGTTTTTCAGCCATTTTCCCTGAATGTCAAAGTCAATTTAGTGCATTTCACTTTGCTGAATAAATCAGAGGCGAAATCCTTGCTAAAAGTGAAAATTTGATTTGCTAAAAGGAGCTTAGGGCAACTATTAATCAATATATCCAGAGTGTCAAAGCCAAGGCCAGGATAGACACGCATTCATTTGGAGATTGGCTGAGGCAGATAAAGGGGGACACAGGGGAAAAAGGGCAAGCAGCCCAGAGAAGGGAGGTGGGATTAGGGTTGGAGAGAGGGTCAAAAAGGAGCAAAGGGAGAAGCAAAACATGCCAGCATCCTGTCCTGCTCTTTTCCCTCAAATTCTCCTTTTAGAGGTTGAAAAAGATATTTTAATTAAGCATTTCAAGATATATGGATTATCCTAACTACACCAGCTTTCATATAACAATTTTTTCATGAGACACAAAAGTCTTTCTCTCTTGAACTCATCAAGTAGCCTTGAGAAGAACCTAAAAGTCAGAAGCAACAGCTTCATTAGCAAACAGAATTCCAGAACACCTATCTAGGAGTTGGGCCGCCTCTGTAGGATGTCTGTGTTTTGATCATCCTCAGGTAGATTCCAGGCTATTTCAGGCTTCTGAAAGATCATGGTATCTAATACACTGCATGACTGAAGTCATCCTGTCCCCTTATCATTCTAAAGAGCTTAGCAATTACCAAGCACGTGCGTGAAAATGTTATCATATTTTAGGACACAGTACTTATAGAAATCTTCAACACCCGGGAATGTAACGTTATTTTCAAAAATGTTGGGTAATCTTTATGTAAGTTGACTCAAAAGCTCTGATTTTGATCTTTTCAAAAGGCAGTTCCAACCATGCCACTCAGTTCAAAATTTTAATGGCTCCTCATTTGCCTTGAGTGTAAAGTGTTATTTCCTTAGCATGAAATTGAAGGTTTTTCGTGATGAGGCCTTCGCCATACCTTCTCCCCACGCTGTTCCTTCCATGCTTCTATGAGACTCGGTGTGGGAGCACTATCCCAGCCCTCACCACTGGGTTACAGATGTCAATTTGTCTTTCTGAGTCACCGGCTACACTGGAAGGGTCTTTAAAGCAGAACCCGTGCTGTATGCATGTGTGTGTCCTTCGTGCACAGTGCCTGACACAGAGCTCATGAAACGCTTATGCAAGGAAGGAAGGAAGGGAGGAAGGAACAGGAGAAGAGAAGCAGGGAGGAAGAAACTGACTCAATGCTAAGTGGTGAAGCTAATATTTTGGATATTTGCTATGCTTGGAAGTCACTCAACTCACTTCTGCTCCAGTTTACCTATAACTCTCAATCAAATTCAATGCCCAGTGAATCTGAACAGAGTCGGGGAGGGGGGGCATCTTACTTTAGCCACCAATCATTTAAGGACTTTTCCACCTATTCAGATGAACAGCTAAACAGACATTCTGTGTTTCATTAAAATTTGTGATCAGGGATCTCTAGGGTAGACTACCATCCAAACGCCTGGATTTTTACCGATTTGAAGATGTGTCATGCATTTCCTTTCTGATTCATCCTTTTTTCCTTTGATCTTTCATTTTGTAAATGTATAGACAAAATTTAAAGATAGGTAAAATATGCTCCCCATTCGCCAAGACTTGTTATGAGAGGCGGGTGGGTAATGTGGAACAAATGACAAAGAACATGAGGAAGTACACAAGGAGTGGGAAGAAAGGCATAATGAAGCTACTGGTAAAAAGTCATTTAAATTAAATATTCTATGGGTGTGAGTAACATTATTAACAGTGTGGGTCAAACTTCCTGACTCTCAGGTTGGCTCATCTATAAAGCAGGGATAACAAGAATAAAACCTACCTACACAATTGTTGTGGACATCCAATAAAAGTTTGTGAAAGTGCTTCATAAACAATAAAGAACTATACAGATCTTAGTTATTTTTGTCTTTAAAGCTTGATCCCATGAAAAAGGAGATTATCACACATATAGGCACAATATATGCATATACATTTATGTAGACATAGACACATGATTCATGGTAGAGATATGTCATAAATCTCTCTTTTATATTTCCTTTTATATTTCTATAAAATATCTTTTATATTTCCCATAGTACCAAACACACTGTTAGGTACAGACCAGACACTCAAATACTGACATTATATGCATGATTGCTATGAAATTATGATTTCTCTTTGATCAGATGTATACAATGGCATGGCCATGTATGGATGGCAAATATATTTTGGGGGCAGCTTGTAATTGAGCAGAAGTAATGCTGGAAGAGAGGTCACGCGAGCACAGGTAATTCAACATGGTGACAGAACATGGAGCATTAGGTCACAAACAGTGGCACTGAATGGTGAGGATGGGTCTCTGGGAGCATCTTTAACAATATTTGGGGTGTCTCTTGAAACTGGGTCTCTGTCTGGGAAACCTTGTAACTTGTCTGTTGGTCTGTTCTTTTTCATTTCTAGCAAGGGTAGCTGTGGAAAATGAAGAAGTCTTTAGGAGATATTTCAGATTATTTTTTTCCACAACATATCCTATATTTTCATGTCACAGTTGTGACTTCAGAAACTGATAAGCATTCAGTTATTCTAGGTTTGGCCAAGGAGGACAGACTACATTATTTAGATACTAATGATCCTGCCCACCTAGCACAGAACCATGATAATGTCCATACAATGATCCTCCTGATTACATAAGCTCCCCACCCTCCACTTGCTATTGAAACTGGTATTTATTCTGAATATTTTTTAAAACCGCTTTTATGAATACTAACTTTTTGGTCACTTCATTTTAATTGCAAGAAAATGGCAAATATATGTGCAGTTTCTTAGAAACTAAAATGAACATTGAATCTTTTACGTTTAGGTCATGCTTTATAATTTGCAAATTAATTATACATATGTGTATAACTTGCATGTATATTTTCTTCCTCATTTGATTTTCACAATGTAAGTAATGGCTAGAGCAATTAAATAACTTAAAAAAATTACTCAACTACCACTCAGGTTTTCTGATTTTACTTTCAGAATCATTCTAACCTTATATACCACAACTCCGGGTACACAGGTATACAACTACCAGCTACAGTAAATTTAACCTGCAGGGGGCCTGCCTCATGGCCCAGTGGTTTGCGTGCTCCGATTCTGAGGCCCTGGGTTTCACTGGTTTGGATCCTGGGCCAGGACGTGACACCACTCATTGGGTCATGTTGAGGTGGCGTCCCACATGCCACAACTAGAAGGACCCACAACTAAAATATACAACTATGTACTGGGGGGATTTGGAGAGAAAAAGCAAAAAAAAAAATTTAACCTCCAAATATTTGGTAAATGCATATATTTATTGTTTAAATAGTATTATTAAGTGACATTTTTTCCACTTAACTAAAAGACTCAACTACTTCATAGCTCTGAAATCATTATGTTACACACACAAAAGAAAAACTAATCCTGAGAAAAGAAGCTATGATCACTTTCATTCATTCATAGCAAAGTAGAAATTACAACTACATGTAGATTCAGTTATGGGATGGGGTGGAGGGTAGAGCCTCAGAGTCAGTTAACAGTTTTGTGCTATGCATATATAAATATTTTTTGTGTATGTGTGAGGAAGATTGGCCCTGAGCTAACATCTGTAGCCATTCTTCCTCTTTTTGTTTGAGGAAGAGTGGCCCTGAGCTAACATCTGTGCCCATCTTCCTCTACTTTGTATGTTGGACGCCACCACAGCATGGCTTGATGAGTGGTGTGTAGGTCTGCACCCGGGATCTGAACCGGTGAACCCCAGGCTGCCGAAGTGTAGTGTGTGAATCCAACCACTACGGCAGTGGGCTGGTCCCATACATATTTTTTAATCAACTAATCAATAAAACATTTTTCAAGTGTCAATGATAGAGATCTGAAACAGAGTATTAGGTGCTACTTACATGTGATATAACTATTATACATGATATGCTATTTACATATGATATAACTCTCTCTTAGTCAACCATGCCCTGTTTCTTGAACATCAAACCATAATCACACAGAAATACACATGGAAACATACTTTGTGTTACAAAATGGAAACATATTCTTACAGTAATTATTCCCACCACTTTTCTGTGTGCTTTAGCACATATTGTAATGACTTAATGGGGCTACCAGTTTAAGATGAGTAATGGGCATGTAAAAGATGAAACCTCTACAACTTTGGTTGGGGGATGATATAATCTTAAAAATTGATCTCTACATAAAATGCATTCAAACAACAAATATATCTTTAAACAGTATCACTAGCAATAAATGTTCAAAATATGCTTTAGCATTCTCCCACAAAATTTGTATCCTAACGTAGAAAATACTTTATCCATGTTCTTTAGAGATTTGTCATTTCTAGAAAAGTCTATACTTCTGTTGGGAAAAATATGAAGAGCCAACTCATTGAGCAATTTTTGATATATTGTTCTAACTGAATGTTTTTGCAAAAAAACGTTTTTGCATAAATGGAAAATAATGATTTCCACACTTTAGATTTCTGTTTCTAACGTGAATAACTATACATAACGATTGCTTCATCACATTACCTTCCTAGCGTGGTTTTCTTTTAGAGCTTAATATTTCCTGCCTTCACTCGTATGAAGAAAAATTATAGTTTTTTTTCCTGCTAGATGTTATTACAATAGACATGATTTTAGAAATGTGACTGATAGGCCCCAAACTTGAGCAGAGTATTCCTTCCTTAGTAGGTAATTGTTTAATTTCTCACATTAAAAATAAACAAGTCTACCCGAAAAGTTGCCACATTTAATAAAGGAAAAAAATTTCTAAAATGCATCCATCCCCTTAATTGTCCAAATACCTTTCTATTCTTTTAAAATAAACTGTCTGGCGAGATCCATAAATATATTTAAGCCACTTATATAGGTCAGCTAATATGGGTTACGCTTTTTTAAGCACCATCTGACTAAGCACCTTCTTGCATTTTGCTAAGAAAGTTACAGTACATAATAATATTTTAATCAACCGCAAAGAACAATAACAGATCTGACGGCTGGGCTGATAATCGTCTTATCACACCGGGTGAAACCTAGCTCTAATATTTGACGCAGCCTCCATGACTTGGCAGCCCATTCTAAAAAAGGCCAACAATGGAGAGAGAATGAAGTGGAGTGTGCAGCACCTCCGTATCTACATAAAAGAGATTAGAGGCGACAGCGTTCCATTCTACAGCTCAATCATATTGTGTTAGCATGCGCTTATCCGAGCGCGGACGAAATTGAAAGAGAAATAAAAAAGACTCAGGCAGATAGGAACCAGAAAAGCGAGGCATGAGCAATTTCCAAGGATATAAAAGGATGCTAATGGCGGGGCCCTGTCATTCTTAAAAAGGGCTATTAGGGCACCATCATCTGTTCTTGTGCCCTCATGCTCCTCCAAGTAAAGTCAAGCTTTTTCTAAAGACCTCGTGATCTTTTCTCTTCTATAGATAAAGTCTGGTCATGTTTCATAACAACACACTTTTCCATTTATATGATTTATTTAAGTCAGTCAACTAATTCTATTTACTGATAAAAGAAACCCCACTCCATATGTATTTTTCTTCAATATTTCCTTTTGTTGAATTCTTTACTTTTTTATGTAGCGAAAGCAAGGATACAAGAGTACATTCTCAGCAGTGCAGAAAGACCACCGATCTTATCTTAGAGGTTAAATTTAATTTTAAAAAGGTATGTGTGTCTTTCTGTGTGTGTCTGTGTGTGTGATTATACAAACTGAGAATAGCATACAGAGAGCAAAGATGGAAATTGTATTACATTAAAAAAAAGATTTCACTTTAATTTCACCATAATGGTTACTAAAACAGAGTTTTCAAGTTAAGACTAAGACAAGTAAAATTTCAATTCTGATTTGCCTTTCATTCCAGCTCTAACCCCCGTTATCAGGACTGGGTCCTGTTATCAAGAACACGATTTTACTTTTACCAAGGCAGAAATGTGACTTTTATCTTTATATTCTCTTTGTCTTTACCCTCCCAGCCCAGACTCCACATTGCTGCTGTGCCCAAGCCCCCTGAGCCCAGGTATACCAGCAATGTGATGCAGAGCATCCTCTCTCATCTCAAAACACTGGATGGCACACTTACTGTTCAAAAGTTAAAAAGAATTTCATTTAATTCTTGTTTTGCTAATCCCTTTCTGAAAAGCCAAGACACTCCTTGCAATCATTTAAAACACCCTCAGGGTATCACAAAAACCAGAGCTATGAGTCATCACTCCACAGTGACCTCCTCTGGCATTTGCCATGGAGGGAGAGAATAACGTCAGTCTCCGCCAATTCTAAGCCTCAGCTTAAGACGGAACACATAATCGTATAGTAATTGTTTCCACCACTGGAAATGCAGTTACTCATAGTTATTTAAAGTTACTGTCTTCACAAAAGTCACTAGAGCCCCTTTACTGTGACAGGTTCTTTTGCAAGCTGACATTTCTACTTAGAAGCACAACTGGACCCACAAATTTATCACTGACTTTTCTTTACTAGCGAACGTTGGAAAGGAGTTGTGGAGTTTTCTCCGTCCTTATTATGGAATGTCTGCACCATATCAAAATATTGGCTTAACAGATCCCTTCATTCAGGAAGAACTTGGGTAGAGTTCTCTGAAAGAGTGAGTAGTTTGGAGTCATAGTGACATAGCTTTTCATGCTGTTGTTATTAATAACAATAACTATCATCATCATTATTTTGAAATGGCTCTTTCAAGTGCAATCAACTGGGACACTAAAATATCCTAATTCTACCCCAGGAAGCAATGCTAAATATATGCTTTGAAAGCACTGGATACATTTGTGAACTTGTGCTAGTGTTTTCACCTCCCTCTGCCTCAAATCTCCCTAACTTTGAATTAAGGATAATAATATCTCATTCTTGGCTTAGAACAATCGTTCTCAATTGGGGTGGAGGGGGGCGCGATTTTGCTCCTCAGGGGACATCTGGTCATGTCTACAGACATTTTTGTCACAACTCAAGGGTGCTGGTGGGTTGAAGCGAAGGATGCTGCTATATATCCTAGCATGAACAGGACAGCCCCCCACAACAAAGGATGATCTAGTTCCAAATACCAATAGTGTCAAGGCTAAGAAACCTGGGTTAGAATAACAATATTTCAAATGTGTGAGTATATATGTATATGTGCGCATGTGTGGGTGTACACATATACATTATGCACATGAGTGTATATATAATGATAAAATACATGAATATAAATGATATAATATATATTGATTGTCTAAAATAGTACCTCCAAACACCTCAACAAATGTTAGCTTTGTCTCATTCTGCTCTAAAACCCTTCATAACACTTCCTTTCCAAATAAATGTTCATATATTGTGCAAGCAAATTCTGGCTGTTCCCATTGCCACAATTCTCAAACGTCTTAACATCTTTTAGCATATCCTATTGTGCTGTTTTTGCTTTTTCTGAAAGTTATCTAGCTGTGACTACAACCCAAATGCAATATCAACTATCCACCTGATCAAATTCTCATCCTTCTTTTACACGCAGTAGCCCTTGTGTAGCTATCTTCTACAGAACACACTCAAGCTCACCTATTTAACGAGTTTTGACTTAATTTGGGGTGCTTTATTAGCAAACAGTGTAAGACAAAGTAGCTGGTATAATACAGAGTGATGTTTAAATTAGTTTACAATTTGCTTGGCCTCATCTAGAACTGCGCCGAACCAAGCCATTCAGAAATGTCAGCTGTGTTCCTAACCACTGTAACAAATTGTCGCCTGCACCCTGCACACCTAATGACTTCAAATTAGCTTCACTGCGATATCGCCTGACAGTTCGTTACGACTGTTAGCAACATGGCTGGCGTATCATGACCAATAAATTGGTTTCAGTGTGGGCTGGGAAAGAGGCTTCCATCAATTTGATTAAAGAAATTACTGTAGCATTCAAAGCATAAAGACAAACTAGTTTAAGGAGACAGAAATAAGTTAACTGTACCAGAAAAACATTGCTCATCTCTCCAAAACTTGTTTATAAACCATTTAAAGATCAAAGTTCAAGCAAACACACAAAAAAATCATTCAATTACTAAAATTCTCAAAACTTGTGATTGGGTATGTGTTTATTGGTATCACAGGATGGGCCAAGAAAAAAAAGTGATAGGAGATTTAAAAATACTACTTTAAGTTACCAAAGGAGAAAATTTATGATGTTAATTTAACATTTATCTTCATAACTTATGTGTAAATTTATGATAAATATCAAATTGTAAACCAAAGCAAAGCTTGTGCATATGAACAGCAATTCAGTATAAATAGCCACCAGGAGCAACAAAATGAATGAATCTTAAAAGGAAAAGAGGTACATTAGATTATTACTGGCAAAAAGATTTTTTAAAGTGAAAAGAAAAGTAGAAGTATTTTCTTAGGGGAAAGCTCAGAATTTTGAACATTTAAAAGAAATGTTTTTAAAAGTTCTATTCTCTTTATCTTATGTTGGCAATAGTACTTTCACATAAGAAAAAATAATGAACAAGAGTTCAAGATGGTACAGACATAAAAAGGTTTATGATTCTATTAGGATTAGAAAAGCTCTAAATGAAGTAAGATATAAACAAATGTAAAGGTTCAAAAAAATCCTAATGAGGAGATTTTGAATTTGCCTAAATCTACACCTACAACCTAGGGAATTAATTGCAACCTTTTCTTTTCTTTTTCATTTTTTTTTTTCTTTTCAGAAAATGTACCTGGAATATGCTTCGCCCATCCAATGATAACCACCAACTCTCGGTCGGCCAGGTCGCACAGTGTAGTGAGGGCTTTGATGTCACTGTCTGGGACGGTAGGGTCAGGCATGGCATAGATCTTCTCCGGTTCAGCCACCAACAAATGTGAGACGATCTTGTTATCTGCAGGATGAGACCAGAGCACTACAGAATCACTAGTAGCATCACCCCTCTTTCACAAACCCTAAAGGATGTTGCATTTTGAAAAATAATTCAAATCACCTGCGATAAACCCAAGCTATTCTGTTTACGGATCAATTTATGTATATTAAACAGTGTTCGGGAAAATGCATAGCGAGAAAGAAGCCGCTGCATTTGTAATGGAATGTATCCCTTTCTTCTTCTTCTTTGCTCTACCTGCCTTGGCTGGAATGAAGCATCTGTCCTGTAATGAAATTTTTTATAGCAGACAGATAAGAGAAGTTAGATGCTTTCTGGGTTTCCTCTTTGATTCTTAAGTGGGATTTGGGGAAGCAGATTAAATAGTATACAACAGCTTTAAAATAAAAATCCACAGTAAACCATTGAAATATAGAATATAACGTGGGAGGCAAAGAATTACTAATGCCTACAGTCGTAATGGCCATGAAAGTCGTTAATTGTCTTAATTCCTTTAAAGAAGGGCAAAGGTCAGAGCCCTTCTGCCTGGGTGAATTGCTGGCTATATAACTCTATCTCTGTGGGATGCATTAAATAGGAATTTCTTTCCTTTCTCCCCCTCCTCACACACCCAGCCAATCTTCCAAATATAGCCACTATCAGCTTCCAGAAAAATACTCCTACTTAAATGTTACAGTATTTTGTCTTCAGAGTGTCTAATTCTTTAATCCTCTCTTTTGATCTGCTGTCTTTAGTTCATTCTCTGGTTCAGATTTATCTGTCTGAAATTTGTGATATATGTGTTTAAAATCCTTCATAAAATAAACACTAGAGACAAATGGAAAGCTTCATATCAAATGTGTTTTATGGCTCGGGGCATGTGCCAGTTTATGGAGGGGGTTGTAAAGCCTCGCCAATGGAATGATTTTTCTTGTTGGCCCTGTTTTCCATTTCTGTGTGTAGCTTTAGATTTTATACTTTCTTCGAAGTGAGGAGACGCAAATGGGTAAGAATAAACCCAAACATTTCAATGTTCTATGTACTGTTACTCTAGAAAACTAGGGCATTAAATGGGATTTTTGTGGGGAAAGGCAAAGTTTTCTCTTCGTTTAGTGGATCATTTTTCTTTCACCGTGAGTTTTTAACTTTTTAACCCAAAATACACTTTAGAATTGAAAACAGCATTTTTTTAGCCTCCTTTAACGAAACAACAAGCAGGCTTATCCATGTCATAATTAGCAATTTTTCTGACATATTTTAAAATTTTATTATTATGGCTGCCATATGAATTATATTTATTGCAAATAAGCAACAGATAAACATTCACTGGCAGCAATACTCAATTATCATCAAATTAAAAGTGCAGATTTGGGAGGAGATATTCCCAAATATGATATTTTCTAGAGAAAAAATTTAAAATTAAAAAAATTTAAATTTAAAGATTCTTTTTTAATTTGCAGGATCTGCAAAGAATGACATTTCTTTCTTGCAGATGCTATAGAAACAACACCCTGTATTTTTAGTTACGCTTGGAAAAGTTTCAACTTCCATTGCTCTGACAATGTAACAAAACCTGTCAGCAGCCACTAGATGCGCAGGATTAGAAGAAAATGCAATAATAAAGGGTGCAAACATGTAACCGAAGGAAAGCTTGATTCCAGTTCTTCTAGGTCAAGGAAAATGGTACCTGTTTTCCTCAAGTCAATGGATACCTGACTGGAGGGGTCAGAGAAATTTGGTTGAAGCTGAGGAATTCCCATCATTCAGAAAATGGAATTGCCGGCAGCACTGTTTCTAGGTAAATCTTATTTAATGTTTCCCTAATTAGAATCAATAGGACCCAATTTTCATTCTTGGGCTTTTGTAATACACAAACAATCAGTCAGGGCCTAGAAATCTCAGCAAAGCCTGTGGACCGTCTCTCGACACTTATCTGACAGGATCTGAAAATTAAGTTTTATAAATGTTTGTTACAGAAACACACTAATTGGATGGACTAAAGAAAATTAACACAGAGGCCTTGAGATAATGAGTAATGATTTATTAGGAGTCCTCTTTATCTCAGACAAATGGAGCTCACTGAAATTGCTGTAATCTTCTTAAAGGTACTTGACAAGCCACTTCCCAATTTCTCAGGTTTACGCAGAAAACCATAGATGTTCCTCATTCATGTGGGCTTACAAATGGGCTGGTGCTCATTTTTCTCTCAGTGGAGGAAATTATCAATGGTTTCAGTCAACGTTTGTATAAAACGAATGAGAAATAGGCAGTCTGTGCATTACTGAATCCAGGAAAACTAACCCTCTAATGAAATTAAGCATTAGTGTTTATTGCATTTTATTGTATTATCAGAAAGTTTCTTATAATAATGTGCAAAATCTGCTTAATGTAGTCCCAGATTCCATCTGCAGAAGCCAAACAGCTTATGCAGGCTGAGGAGAAGATGCCAGATTGGACAATTGACGGCATAATCAACATAATGTTTTTTGGAAAGGCAAAAGGAAACCATGCCATATGTTCGCCTAAGCTTTAATTTTATGTAAAACTGGTTGTTTTCCCTTTGACATAGCGAAAGTGTCCTTTCGTTTACAGTTCAGGGTCTGTTTTATTTATTTCACAGATCCCCATATGCTCACATGTATGATGCACAGCAGCGACCCCTCCTGGAGAATCTGAATTAGAAGAGGACACTTTCTGTCTTCCCTTGAAAGCAGATCAAAAATTACCCGCTCTTTTCTAGAACTGCTTTAGATGCAGCTTCCTCTGATGAGCGCTCGTTGTGTCTTCTGAGACAAAGACAGATAAATGTAAGAGTTTCACCAAAGCACTTCTCAGCGCCGAATACGAACTCTGTGTAAACATCCTAAAAGGCTAGCTCTGTTGTATTATAGCTACAAAACGATTTTTCAGAAAATGGGGTACAGTTATTGCCTCAATCCATATTTCAGCTCTTTTTAGTTAATGACAAAGAGAATGGGGCTTGCATTTGAGCAATGTACCCGTCATCCTTTCAAACTGCAACCTGGCGTTATAAAACCATGGGCTCTTTAGAAACAATTCGTAATGCCCATAAGGGCATCTGAGATGGAACCACCAACCTATGCTTGTTATTAGGAAGGCCCATTCTTGTTTTAATCTATTGCTAGCTAGTGTGTTAACCTTCTATAGCTCCAAATTAATGAGGCTCCTAATGTATTTTCATTGGGAGGTTGAGCAGTCAAACTCATTTAGTTCGTGAAAACTACAAAAATCACCTTCTTGTGAAATCTGAAACTAACAGCTCCAATGAACTAATGATCGCAGTATGATCCATTTTATGTACCTCTGAAAATAAAGATAACCAGTAAATGTAAAATTCGCACTATATAAGCTATGCTTTAATATGCTTATGCTTCCACAAAATGACTAGGTGAAAAAAGGTAGGGGGAAGAAAATCATAGAAAAAAAGATAATTAGCTGAGTTGTCATCGCTCCTCAAAGGCAATCCTTGGGAAAAGAGCCATGTCCCCCCATTAAAGACAAATCTCCTTGGAGTTAATAGAGATGGGCACGCCAAAACTGATAGACATAGAGCCAACTGGGAGGATTTTGTGTGCTGGAAAGCCAGACACGTCTGCTGTACTTACATGGCTTTTTGGCTGGCTGAACCAGCTGCGGGTTCAGGTATGGGCTGTTCTCCGCATCTATTCTGCGCTTGTACTTCTGCCGACCTCCACGTACTCTGTCAAGACGCACGCCTGCGGGCAAAGACAGGCACTGGCTTACTGTTGAGGTAGCTATCTTTTTGAGACCAATTAAATACACAGAGAGTATCACCCATGAGTGCTATGGAGACAGATAGTAGAACGCAGAATGGTCTAAGGGTATTAGAGGAGTGTAAAAAAGTGGTAGTTAAACAAAGATTACCAAGGGTTGGAAAACAAATCTGACAGAGGATAACAAACCCAAAAGATAATTTATGCAAGGCCATCAAAGTCATATTTATACATCAAAGAAAAGGCACATTTCCATGTGAATTAACACAAAAAATTATTATTTGGTCTTAGTGTAGTGTCTCAAATTAAAGACAACAGTAATTTGTATCCTTTTTATCAATCATCCTTGAAAGCTCATTGTGTAGGATCAAGTAGACCAGCAGACCCAGAAAACTATGGAAGCCCCGCTGGTCTACCAGAGGACTCTGTGGACCTGTGGAACTGAATTGAATTGAGAGCACCTACACGCTGTGGAGAGCCAGAATTATGCTACGCAAGATAAGATGAAAGGATGGCTCCATATTATGTCAACAAATCTCAGAAGGAGAATGTTATTTACACTTTGACACATATTTGTATTTTCTTTCAAATGAGAGAAAACCGACAACAGGTTTGAATTGAACACAAGATAGAAAGAGGAACTTCCTGAGAGAAATCAGAAGGCTAGGATGTTGAAGGAGGGCTGTGTTGGTTGGTAGAGCAGAGCTAGAGGGCGAAGCTAGAAGTAGGTGAGAGTAGACAGGCATTTAGGAAAACTTTTACCCAAAGAGTGATGGGTTGGGTCAATAATCAGGGAGTTTTTGCTGGCAGTAGATTTAAAGGATGAAGGAAAGAGACAAAAGGGAAAGAAAGGGCTTAAAAATAAAGAAACGTTTCATTTCTATGGGGGAGTGGTGGGTAAGAGCTTGTTAGTAATCTGGTTTCCAGTCTGTAATTTTGTTTAGGTTTAGGACAGGATCATATAAATCTTTATCAAATAAAGAGAAGATTACTTGGGAGTAAAACGAGGTGAGAGACTCTTTTTGTGGTATTAGGTTCTACCTTAATTGATAAAACAGTGCAACATTATCCATTAATAATTTCAGCCAAGTAATTCATTGTACATATTTTGGCATTTCTCAAATCGTTTTGAAAATAGATTTGGTTTAACAGCATCATCAGAATTATTGTTTCACTGAAGGGCCTCTCAGAGCCTTTAATATGCAAACAGCCTCTATAAAACTCTCAGAGGGAGATATGGCCTATGCAATGTTTTGCAAATCAATGTAACCAAGGGTCCTGTTTTTGGAATATTTATTAATATCACATGGAACATGTGAGTTGCGGGTTATCTGAGTTCCATGAAACAGTTTGGGAAAGGCTGATATATCTCTATGTGAATCCTAAAGGTGAATATATACACTCAAAAGTCCACGATTAGTACTGATTCACGAGATAAAGAAAAACACAATTTTTCATATTATCTGAATAATACTACTTTAAGAGTTGATTATCTTTTAGTGAAACATACACCTGGTTCTAGATAAAGCCTGACATATCATACTGAAACATCAGAGCAGAGTTGAAATAAAATCAGGAGACAACTTCAAGAGTAATTAAGTAGGTTTAGATAAACAATTATCAAAAAACAAAGAAATTAGGTACGGCGTCTAAGTAGTCATTGACAATAATGGTGCATGTGAGTCACAAAGAAGCAATCTTCTCTAACTGCTTCTTATTTATTTTTTTTGATGTGGAAGATTGGCCCTGAGCTAACATCCAATGCCAATCTTCCTCTTTTTGCTTGAGGAAGATTGCTGCTGAGCTAACATCTGTGCCAATCATCCTCTATTTTATGTGAGACAACACTACAGCATTGACAAGTTGTGCTAGGTCCACGCCCTGGGATCTGAACCTGTGAACCCCAGACCACCAAAGAAGAGGATGTGAACTTAACCACTACACCACCGGGCCAGCTCCCTTAACTACTTCTTTTAAAGCACTCTGTGCCTACAGAAGAGTTCTATGGCTAAGCTCATCTGATTTCTAATGTTCTATTTTTACTGTGTCTATATTTGCTTTACTAAAGTTTAACACTTTCTCCTTCTTTCCCTTATTATCATTTTTTATCTTTCTTCATTTCTTCCTCTTCAAAACTTTCTCCAAGATATTTTTCCAGTTTATATAAGGTGGTCCCATTTTATCTGGTCATCTAAGATACATTCACCTTTCACTAGAAGAGTTTTTAAAATTCAAAATTAGAAATTCACATTAATTTCTAAGTGATTCAGAAAATTTCTAATTCACATGAGAAAATTAAAAGCATATGACACTCACTGTATCTTAACACGTTTATCATTCAACTCTAACCCAATGAGAATGACAAGCTGATATGATTAGAGGTGTAAAGAGAAGGCAGGGAGAAACAAATGAAGAGCTAGAAAGACAATGTCAGACAAAGGCTAAAGAAGGAGGGAACATTTTTGGACATCTCTAAAACTGTTAGATCCAAGAAAGTTTATAGAAGAAATCTCGATTAGCTTTGTGGACTCCTAATTTGCTTTCAATGCTTCTCAGCGAATGCATTCACCATTAGCAATAAATTCCCATATCCCCAAATATTGAACAGTATACTACATATTTTCCAACACAGAAGTCAGAGCTGGTGAGTTTCTGATAATGGATTTTTGTCCATCACAAAGACCTGTAGAAGAGGATCGTGGATGGAAGCTTTGATTCAAGGTCCTAGCTGGAAACCGTTCTGACACAGTCATGTCACACTAATGCTACCAATCAGCTTAGCCAAGTGGGCCAAATCTATGGAAAAGTGCAAGACTGAAAATTAGTTATTACACATCATGAAGAAAAAACACACACCCTTGAGTAAATATTTTTATCATCCATCCATCCATCCATCTATCTGTCCAGCTTCTAAATATTCAAGAACTTTTTACACAAGCCATGGTTTTGCACTTTCTTTATTTCCTAAAATAAGGACCAGTTAGACAAAGCATTCTTTTATGATTTGTAATTTTACGTGTACGATACTCAGTAGACTACCATAGAGGAAAAAAATCAGATATCGGTACTCCTAAAAAACCCTCAGATTATATAATTATACAGTAAAAGTTGATGGAGAGTCAATGGGCAGTAAACTGTTCCTGCCAAATTTAGATAACAATTAATGGTAAAAATTTCTAGAGTTAATATATTTTAAAAGATCATAATGATTTATATATGTGAAATTTTCCTTCCCATTTTAGGGGGTCAAAAGGAGGCAAATATTAACAACTTCAAGTACTTCAAACCAAGTAAAAAATAACTCTACTGTTTTTAGCCTCTTTTCAAAATCTCAAAAATCTGCTTCTCATGCATCTTCCTGTAGGATGATGATACTGATGATGACGATGCTGATGGTTTAGTTTCGTTGACTTCATATTGAATAAAATGTTTAAACCCAAGTGCTAGTAATACACCTACAACTACTTCTATGTCATGCCAAAATTATTCATCAATTTATTCACTTCTATTGCGTGAAAAACACCACTCAGTAAAACTAGTCTGTTTTTTTTCCAGGACAATCATATAACACACCTACACATGGCGACATAGCTCTCAGAGTTAAATCAGCCCAAAATTTGTCTTCAAACATGTGGACACAATCCCTTTACCTGTGCAGCTTTGAAAATAGAGAGGTTTATTCATATGTGTCATAATAACATATGCAGTTAAATTTGTGCATCTTTGAAAAAATATACAGGTTTATTTATATGCATCATAATAACATATGCACTTAAATTTTAATAATGTTCTTTTACATGATCTGATAAAACAATACTATGCAGATATCATTAAGCTGTCTGTACACTTTCAACCTATTTCTATTTGTAAAGTTTTTCTAGAAAAATATATTTTAAAAATGAAAGACATCAATTAAAACACTAGTAAGGGCAGGATAAGAGGAAACCAAATGTTGGATTATGATCAGCATCTCTCATAATTGTAAGAAAAGCAGATGGAAAACAAACTCCACATAACTGGGATACTGCACCCCTTTCTGTTAGGATGCTAACTTCATAGAGATAAAAGGTAGATTGCAAAGAATGGAAATATTCAATGAGAAAGCAATGGGCCAGTGGTTAACTTTGGTGCGCCCTGTTTCAGCAGCCTGGCTTCAGTTCCCAGATGTTGACCTACACCACTCATCTGTCAGTGGCCATGCTGTGGTGGCAACTGACACACAAAAAGAAGAAGATTGGCAGCAGAGTTAGCTCAGGGCAAATCTTCCTCAGCAAAGAAAAAAAATAATGCTACTGAAGTTTAAATTAAAATACTTAAATCAAACACAATGAATGAAAATTCTAACTCTATTGCACTTGCCTAGACATAGATTTAAACCACAATTTCTCATTAGTAGGAATACATGCAAATGATAGGTTGAGCTAAAAAGTAAATACATACACATAACAAAATGAAGAGAGTTCAGAGAAAAAGGGAAAGCTAATAAAAATCACCCAAAAAGAGTATTTTTATGTAATTGTTTGTAACTACCATTAATTTGTAGAAAATTTCCTAGATTATCTGGCCTAAAATTTTTAGCCTTGCATATATCAAAATAAAGGATCACCAATCAACCATCTATAAATCCCTATTAGCTTGGTCCATTGTCTGCAATAAGGATTTGGGGAAAAGATTAAAGATTTTCCTTTTAATGTTTTCAACTGTAATAAAATAATAATTTATTCTTAAATATTATATGAAGGGTATGTAAAAAAAACATAAAGCATAGTTTGCAGATCAGAACCATTGAGGGTTTTTTCCTGACTGTTTCATTAACTAGCTCTACAAACTTTGATAAGTTTCTTAACCTATTTGCTTTTCCAAATGTAAGATGGATATAAAGACAATATTCTCCCTGATGTTTTGCTGCAATGATCCAATATTATATTAATATATTTGGATATTATACAAATGCATTATTAAAATATTTTATAAACCTTAAAATGCCAAAGAAAGTAAGGAAGTTGTCATTATATCATTATTTTGTTGAAATATTGCTGTATTACTTTACTCAAAAATATTTTGCATCATGATCATTTATTGAAAATCTATCCCCAGGGAGTTTGACAGTCTACTCTGCTTCAATTCTGTAGGTAAACAGATTTGCGGTGTGATGGAATGGTAAGATAATTCAAAGGATACCAGCTGAACTATGATACTCTTTGATGTCTAAGTGATTTATAGAAGTATTCAGTATCTCATTCTATTTACCACTTATCCCCGTCACTAATAATGTCATCTAGGTATATGATTATTTTATAACAGATACAGAGTAGATCCAAATTCTTTTTTTTTTTTTTTAGGATGGATATCTTTTTTTTTTAAAGATTGGCACCTGAGCTAACAACTGTTGCCAATCTATTTTTTTTCTTTCCCCAAATCCCCCCAGTACATAGTTGTATATTTTAGTTGTAGGTCCTTCTAGTTGTGGAACGTGGGAAGCCACCTCAGCATGGCCTGATGAGTGGTGCCATGTCCACTCCCAGGATCCGAACCAGAGAAACCATGGGCGGCGGAGCACGCAAACTTAACCACTCGGCCACGGGGCCAGCCCATCCAAATTCTTTCAAGAAGAGGTTTAGCTTTCCCTGAGTTTAGCTATAAGCACACAATACAAAGGTGATTAGAAAACTGATAATTAGCTAATTATCCTAATACATTTAAAAGTCTCAAACTAACTATTTTAGCAGAAACAACAATATTTATGATCAAGACCTGGGAAATCCATATTTGACGTAAACAAACATCTATCTAATCCAAATATTTCCACTGCAAGTGACAAAGTCTGCCTCTTTACATCTTTACAATCTTTTTTTTTAAAGATTCGCACCTGAGCTAACATCTGCTGCCAATCTTTTTTTTTCCTCCTCTTCTCCCCAAAAGCCCCCAGTACGTAATTGCACATTCTAGTTTTAGATCCATCTAGGGATGTCACCTATGTGGCAGGCCACCTCAGCATGGCTTGATGAATGGTGCTCGGTCCGTACCCAGGATCCGAACCGGCGAACCTCTGGGCCGCCGAAGTGGAGCATGTGAACTTAACCCCTTGGCCGAAGGGCCGGCCCCTTTACAATCTTAACTATAAACATTTTCCTTTTGAACTTCACTTGTAAACCAGTTTTGAAAAAGTTTAAGAATAAGATTTCTCCCAGGAAACAAGATACCCACAATGCTCCATGTCTGACAAGACTTGAAGTTAATTAAGGCAACTGGATGTTCTATTCTTGTGGAAACTACCATTATCTTTTTTTTTTTAAATAAAAGACTTTTAATAGTTGGCATTACCTACCAAGTAGAACGTTTCACATTGCTGCTTCTTTCAAATACTGCGTGTGCCGACAGTGCCACGAGGGAATTCTAAATCTTATACATTGTCAGAATTTACAAAATTGAGAAAGCAAGACTAGAGCAAGGAGGAAAAAAATAGGCTGTGAGGCGAATAAACACCAAAAGAAGTCGAACAGTTCAGCACAAGCTCTTCTTAAGTCAGCTCCTTTGAAGCCTACATTTTATGCCTAAACGCAAATTTGTATAACATTATATAGTCCAAAGTCAAAAGCATTTCTCACCTTTTTAATAGCATGAAGTCAGAGGCATTTCATAGGATAATAAAAAAAAATCTCCCCTTAAGAGAACTACACAAGGATACCCTAGCCTACTTTCCTAAATTAAAGCCTTTTACAGTGTTGTTTCCGAACAAAGGTTTGTTAAAAACATCAATTACATAGACCCCTGGAATACTTAAGAAGGATGCAAACAGTCATATGAACATCATAATGATTTTTTAAAAGATAGTGAATTCATTCTCTAAAAGATTAGTGAATTTAATGAATACTAAATAAATAGGTGTATTGAATAAATGTTATCAAATATAGCTTGTAATTGAGTATTGGGAGCGGACCGGGAAAGCAAGACTTCGGATAAAATATGGTGCAGTGGGTGGAAACTTTCTCCTGCACTGTCTTCCTGATACTGCAGCCCTCTTTGCTGAGGAAGGAAACCTCGCTCCTTCCCTTTTAGAAAGAGAAGTACCCAGCGGCGCCCTTGAATTCTCCTGAGATTTCTGTGAGGGACCCACCATAAACAGAGGAGAGAGAAAAATTCCCTTGAGAAGCTGCCGGAAAACAAGCAAAGGCAGATTAGCAGCATCAGACACAGCAGTGGGAATTTTAGTGGCAGCCTCTGATGGGATTCTCCTTTGGGACAATGTCCTGACACCGTGTACCAGTTTAACCTAGAGTCGTTGCGCATATTTATATGCTTCTCAGTAAGGGGATGAGTGAAAATCATTTGTCTATTCACACATGTACCCCAGGGAGCAGCTAACCGTATTAAATTCTTGAGGATCATGTGAGACAATATAACACGCCAACCCCTAGAAATCTTCTCTAACGACTATTGCCCTTTCCCATTATAAACAGAGAGATGGTTAAACATGGCATCGTGATTTAGTCCCTTTCTTCCTCTTTCAACAGTCTTTGACTCCTTATACCCAAGCAATGTCTCCATGGCTAATTGAATGAATCAGTCTTTGAATGAAATATCTTGGAAAAAACAAAATAGCCAGTTACTAATAGTCATTGGTTACTGAGAGCTTATGATAGTCCAAGCAATGGGTTAATTGTTTTACATATGTGGACATATTTAATCCTTATAGCGATGCTATGAGGCAGGTGTCATTATTCTCCCATTTTAAAAATGAGAAAATTGGAACTAGTAAGACACAGAGCCAGGAGTGGCAGTTGGGGAGAATGGCTGCAGAACTCACATTCTTAAAGCATTATGTTTATACTGCTTCTCTGTCATCAAATTCTATTTTTGGAAAAGAGCATTTGGTGTATACTCCAAAAGCAGCAGCACAGGCAGATAAAACCCCGATTATTGTGGTAAACAATACTTGCATGGTGATATGGGGTGCATGGAAGTTGTAGGCAGAATGATGAATGAGCAGGGGGAAAAATGAACACTTTCACTCAATTGAAAGGCTTGTAATTTTGCATCTATCATTCCATAAGGTGTCTTCACTTAGAAAAGTTTATAGCTGTGAGACTGTGGGTAAACCAAAAGTGATAAAAAGTTCCAGTCACTCTACCTTTCCACGGAGGCAGGGACCCAGAGATATCAATTTCTTTGTGCCTCCTTAAAATGTTACTGCAAATTAGACAAGACTTGCTTTGCCAGGGCCACGGAGGCAAAGCAACATCCTGGCTGAATTTTACAGTTCAGAAGGGAGCTCCAGACTGCAGCCTTTCCACTACACACCTCTGGCCAATGGTTACCTTTACTTCTTCTGGAACATCATGACAATGATTCAGGAACTTTGGAAATTGCTTGGGTGCCTGTGGAAACACTATAAGATCGGCAGAAATAAAAGGAAAAAATCACACAGGAAGAGAAAGTGCATATCCATTAGGCGGGCCTTTTTTTTTTTTTAAACTGAGTCCTCAATCACTAAAAGAGATAAAAGCCGTGACTCACATTAAAGCTTTCTTGCTCTACAGATGAATTAACAATTAGCAAGGGGGAAGTCTTTCGTTTTGGTCTCCTGATAGCTATCAGGACTATTAAACATGGGAGGCTTGCATAGGAAATTACAAAGGCTTCCCTCCGTTTCACATTCAAGTTGCATCCAAAATACATTTGTGGATTTCTGTGCATAGGACATAACCCCAACTCAGTTCCTCCTCCTTTTGTTCAAGGCGTGCTTCACTGCTCTTGGCTGGTTCTGGGGCATAAGTGCTAAATTTATAATTTGGATTGGAACTGAAATCAAATGATAGAAATTTGAAATAAGCATTGAGAAGATATTTTTCAAGGGAAATGTTGTTCCATCCGGGGTAAAGTTGCTTCATCTGAAGCATGGAGTCCTAATCTATGACACATACAAGTACAAATTAGGTCATCTGCAACAGGTGACAAGTTTTAATTGAATGTCTTCTGTCTGCAATTCTGACAAAAGGGGAATGGAAATAAATGAGTCTGGCAAGACGGCCCTGAGCCTTACAATACCCAATATCTCATTATTTTTAAACAGCTATCTATAAACTGATGCTGACAAGCCTTGAACCTTTTATTTCTGCTCAAGATGAGGTGGCTGTGAAGAGGGAAAAAAAAGAAAGAAAAAGAGGCATCCAGAACATTACATTAAACATGCAATACCTACCATTATCACTTCCCCAATGTAATTAAAGGAAATCTCCTATTCAAAAGGCACTATTTCTTACTTTGCTTGATGTCAGAGAGAGAGAGAGAGAGAGAGAGAGGATGCTTGGCCTGCATTTGCTAAACATAGAGACTGAATTTAAAGAAAAGAAGAAAATCTTCGCTTTCCTTTTTTTTGCCTGTTAAAAATTTCATAAACCATTGAAAGAGATATTGCTGTGACTTATGCCTGGCTAAACTCGATTTTGTCTTGTTACTATTTAACAATGGTGACTCGTTCCTTTATCTTATTGAAATTGCCTACTCCTGTGAATAAAGTTATGAATTAGCGGATAAAGACATGAAATGTGGTTGCACATCAACATGAGGAAAAGTGATTCTCCTAATTCACAATTAAATGTGACACCGGAAGCAATAAGTTTAACACAATAATAACAGTAATAACAGTGCACAGCACCCCATGGGGATGCTCTGTGTAAACAGAAGCACAAATATTATTTATGCAAAATTCGATGCCCTGTAAAAATGAATTAAATATGAAATCAACCAAGCTGGTTTACAAGTTGCGAGGTTGAGAGCCATAGTCATTTTGTTTCATTCAATGAAGAGGAGTACAGTGGAATCTAATGACCAGAAAAGCAGACGTGGATTTCAAAGAGAATATGGGTTAGATAAAAAAGGAAATAGGTGACAAAGAAAGGTGGCAGGGAGTCTGGAGGTCATTTGGTTTCAGCATGTGTGACTCTAGGTCACATGGATAGTCAAGGAAGAGCTTATGAAGCTTGAAAGAGAAGCTTACGATGATTACAGGAGGGAAAACTTTAAGTCCTGGTCAATTTATTAGTAACTCACCAAAGATAATAAAAATGTATTACCAGACTCAAGCAGAAATTCTGAGAGCCAATTATAAGATACCAAAGTGATGCATGATGGCTAATAACATTTTTCTGATGATTACGATTTGGCAAAGTTGAGATTCAAAATAAAGTAAATCTAGTACAAAGAACATAATATACATGCCCGGGCCATGTGAAAAGAGAATTATACCTAACATAAAATGTGTGGGAAAAAAACTAGTTCAATAGAGATTAAATGTGAATATAATATTAATGTCTAGATGCCCAAGTCTCATACCAGTGAGAAATTTTCTTGAGGCATTGTGACACTTATTTCTTGTGACACTGGCAGCAATAAGCTTAATATAATAATAACAGTAATAACAAGGCACAGCATTCCATGGGGATGCTCTGTGTAAACAGAAGTACAAATACCATTTATGCAAAATTCAATACCCTGTAAAAATGAATTAAATATGAAATTAAACAAGCTGGTTTTCAAGTGGCTGGGATGAGAGCCAGAGCCATTTTGTTTTACTCAATGGAAACGAACATAGAGTCGAGTGGCTCCACCCTAAGTATTCAGTGGAGTAGACAAGAGCTGCCATGTTGAATGTCTCCCCAAAATTCATTTGTGGAAACCTAATCCCCAATTAGGTTTCAGGTGATTAGGTCATGAAGGTGTAATCCTTAGGATGGGATTAGTGGCCTTATAAAAGAGACCTCAGAGAGCTCCCCAGCCCCTTTCACCACACGAGGATGGCGAGAAGAGAGCTGTCTATAATCCCGGAAGCCCTCACCAAACACTGAATCTGCCAACACCTTGATCTCAGATTTCTCAGCCCCTAAAACTGTGAGAAATAAATTTCTGTTGTTTATAAGCCCCTCAGTCTATGGTATTCTGTTATAGCAGCCCAAACAGACTAAAAAAAGAAGAAAAGAAGGAACATAAAAAAGGACAGAGATACTCTACAATTTACAACTATGGGGCTCTTGGGGGGGGAGGGGAAGGGAAGATTGGCAGTAGATGTTAGTTCAGGGCCAATCTTCCTCACCAAAAAGTATACCTTAAAAAAAAAAAAAAGAAAATACAATGGTTTCCATTCCCTTCTCACCAACTCTATACACCATCACTAACTGCCATTCATCTGCCAATTGTGCTGTTAAATATTTGTGAGGAAAGTTAATGGAGAAAAAGAAAAGAAAAATGAGAGAATATGAGAGAATGGTATAAGCCTTGCAGAATTCAGAAGAGGAGAAAACAAGCATAAAAGAATCATTCCCAGTTGCCTTGAGCCCTGAGATGTCCAGAAGAGCATATAGCTACTGTGGCACATTTTCAAGCTAATTAAAATACAGTTTTTCTCCCTCAAAGTTGACAAATTAGACTGTTGAAGAATTTAAGACCTCATGAGAAAAACTGGGGTAGGGGAATCATGAGTGGCAGTAATAATAAGAAATCACTTATACATAAATGATATATTCACTAAAATTAAATAAAGACAAATATTAAAAGGCTATCAATAACAGGCACATTAAATAAGTAATGTTTCCTGTACAATAAATTTCCATTTATCATCCTTTGATCTTTTGAATGGTTTCAGAATCTCCCTTCCACCTGGTTTCAGCAAGATGACTGTAAATTCAGTTTGATTTGCTGTAGACGATATGAGTACAAAAAGACATTATTTCTTTTTTACATCTGATTTTCAAGCCAAATGTTCAAGGACATATTTATTTTACTACTCCGAGAATCTAGGTTTTAATAAGGAGCTATTTCAGAGTCATGCTTAATTGGTATATAATGTTAAAGATTTGTGGGAGAGTCATACACTGCTGGTGGGAATGCAAACTGGTGCACCCACTGTGAAAAACAGTATGGAAATTTCTCAAAAAATCAAAAATAGAAATACCATACGACACAGCTATCCCACTACTGGGTATTTTCCAAAGATCTTGAAATCAACAATCCAAAGAGACTTATGCACCCCTGTGTTCATTGTAGCATCGTTAACAATAGCCAAGACATGGAAGCAACCCAAGTGCCCAAACAACTGATGATTGGATAAAGAAGATGTGGATGTGTATATATCCATGGAATACTACTCAGTCATAAAAAAAGACATGAGTGTCCCATTTGCAAAAACATGGATGGACCCTGAGGGTATGATGTTACGCAAAATAAGCCAGACAGAGACAGACAAATACTGCATGATTTCATTCATATGTGGAAGATAAACAAACACATGGATAAAGGGAACAGACTAGTGGTTACCAGAAGGGAAGGGGGCTGGGTGATGGTCAAAAGGGAAAGGGGGCACATATGTATGGTGCTGGATAAAAATTAGACTACTCGTGATGAGCATGATGCAGCCTAGACAGAAATTGATAAATAATAATGTACACCCAAAATCATACAATGTTATAAACCTTTATGATGTCAATAAAATAATTGAAAAAAATATTTGGGGGAGAGTTATACATAAATAAATCGAAATGTACAAAAAGTTTCTCTTAAAGAAAGAAATTGACCGCTGGGGAAGTGCATGCCCTGAGGGCCAATAAGAAAATTGTACATTTAAAGTGTTGTGGCAGAGTGTAGTTCACAGCCTGTTCTTTTATTCTTAAATTAGGATGTGTGAAGAGTGTGTGAAAGAATACAGAAAATGCTCATGATGTTTCCAAATGCCAAATATACTGGGTCTTGGCTGAGGAAAGCCTGTGCTTGTATCACGTCGTGAATTTCCTGATAGATTTCACCATGTATGGCTGGCACCTGAGGGGTTAGTTGGGAGGATACTGACACATTTTCTTACTCTTTTCCTGTCAACTGGCTCTCTCTATATTTCTGAAATGCCGTCCGGGCTCAACTCACTTTTCAAGATATTTTATTTATTATATATATCCAGCTTAATTCCACAAAAAATTGAGGGTTGAGGGCATGACGAGACATGACACTCTAAACAGCTTCAAAGGATCAAAATATAGCCCAATGATTTGGGTGTATGTTTTAATTGTATATTGCTCATCATTGCACACGCAGTATATACCACCTGCTTGCCACTAGTAGGCACTCAAAAATACTGAGTAAGTGAATAAATGTATTTACAATGTGCTTTATAGCCATGCACTAACCAGATTTTTTTCATTTGATTGTTTTTCTTTTGATGCTTCTAAACCCAGAAATGTACATGCAGAAAGATATGGACCTCTTGTCAGTTCTCTTCGTAATTCTTGTTTGTCATGTCTTTCTTAATGCACCAGCACATTATAACTTTAGAAAGGTAGAGAAAACTTGAAGACGACAAAATAGCATGAAGCACTGAAAAAAAAGAGTTGAAAGGTAGGACATCAGAATTTTTCAATATTCATCATGGACAATATGAGAGGAAACAGTATTTGATTTGCTGGGAAAACTTTAGATAGATACTAAGAAAAGCTTACTAATGAGAATTATATTTAGATACTGCGTATTGAGCAAGAAAGACCATTAGTCCCTATATCTGGGAAATGTGACAAATGAAGAAAACGATTCTCCTTCCGAGACATTTTTATTGCTCTCCTGCCTGGAAGCAGATGAATGAGTCGGATCACGTGTTAAGCTCTCTTCCAGGTCTGAGATTCTGTGAATGAAACGGTGTACTTAAGAAAATGGAATTGACCCACAGATTCAGAGTAGGACAACTGTCTTGGCAGTTGGAAACATCAACATACTTCATATCTTAAATCAGGGAAGACCAGAGCCAAATGGATAGCATTAACGAACCAGAAGAGCAGAAGGCTTTCTGGCACAGGTCTCAGCATTCCCTTCACACTGACCTTGGCCAAATGCATTTCCTTTTGTTCTTGACGATAATAAAGCAAATAAAGTGCTCATGTTTGAAAAATGCTTCAAGCTTATTACTGCATTAGGAAAAGATCAATGCCTGTTGCACAGTGCAGTGGAGACTGAAGTATGGAAAATCATGAACAGCTTTAGATTTGTGGGCATTTTACAACACATAGACTAGAATACACTGAGAGGAGCATATGACCGAATAACGCGTATTTTGAAAGCAACCAATGAGTAGCTAATGGCTATTGTGTTATTTCACTGAATTTCATCCAGAACTTAAAAATCAAAAGGCATTTGGCTAAATATGACCAGATTTCAGTAAATATACCACAATGAGTACTATTTCATCTCAGCATCTATAGTGATCTTTTTTTCAGAAATTATAGTATATATACATTTATATGCACATAGATACATAGATGTAGAGATATGCACACACACACAATTCCAAACCAACAAGACTTTAGTCAATTTCTTTATTTTCCTGATAAAGATTTGGCTTGCCAAATGATTTTGTGAGAATTACGTATTTGTAAAATTTTCTCTCCAAAGAAAGCCCCTGTTATGTAAGCTTATATCAATATTTATAGCAGGAGGAGCGAATTCAGACAACTATTAGTACCACTTACGTAGAGTGAACGAGTGAAATGGACTATGTGTTAAAAAAAAATGAGGAGTGTACTGTGGTGAATCAGAGAATTTGCCCCCAAAATGTGAACAGCCTCTGCCAGCACCAATGTGATATTGCCTTGTAGGAGTGCAGTAGGCACGCCTGAATGTGAGCCCAGTGTTATGAGAGTTCCTATTTCCAAAAGAAGTCAGCAATCTGGATCTTTATACAACATCACCCAATGTTTAAGTGTTCACACAGTATTTGAGCTAATTAGTGGCCCTTAGTCTGCCAGTTATAGCCTTTGGTGTACCTTCTTTTACACAGGGGCCTACAGTTAGAAGTTCCCTAATAAAAACCAAGTCTGACAATCGGCTGGTTGAATTGATCATATTACAAGTTGGTATCTATTTAGAAATTATGCTTTTATTTTGTTTAGGCCCTAATTATATGAGCATAAATTCAATGACCTAACAGCTTAAGGTGTTCTATAGGCAAAATCTTGAAATTCTAATTTTAAATTGCTATTTAGTAGGATTTCAAGTATAATAATAAAATATAAGGATTTTCATTAGAAATCATTTCAAACAAGAGTAAAAGTTTAATCATCCATGCCCATCCATGCCCATACATAGCACCTGTTAGTAAAGAACGCTGACGTGTTTTGGTTCCCACAAGCCCTCTTAAAGAATCTCTTGCTAAACACAGGTTTCCACTGCTATTTATAGCAAATGGCAGCAAAGGCTTTCTTTAAGTTCATCCTTATGTTGACTACATGTTTTCACTTTTTGAAGGAACATCTTTCTGCCCAGTGAAATCTGTTGGAACCTGCAAGTCAATTCTTGTAATACAATTGGTGTGTCTCCATTGTCACTAAGATTACACGAAATTAATCATCATTGGAAGTCAGCCAACAAAGAATCACTCTTCCATTGGCCTGGACCCTTTCTCCCTCAACTTCTTCCATTACATGGAAGAGAAGGTCTTTGAACTGGCAAAAGAGTAAGACGATGCTGAATGCTTTTTGGAACAGTCCTAGGAGGAATTAGGTTTTCACAGTGCTTCTTTGGGTTAGTAGATCATGGAACACAAAGGACCAGAAGATGATGCTAGAATGAAAAATTGGAGGGGCTGGGTGTGGGTGGGACATGGGCAAGATAGTACGACTACCAAAGATATTCTGAGAGAAAGGAAAGGGAAGGAAATTTAATTTGAAAAGACTCTTGAGTGCTTAAAAAATAAAACCTATAAAGAAGATAAAAATATTTTTCTATAAACATTTCAAGAATATGCAGGCACAAGAAGAACTTTCCATACGCCAAATAGTATAGTACATAGGGTGAAAAAGTAAGTTTCTAAACAAGCCATGACACATAGTGGACAGCCAGCAATAGGTCCTGGGTCAACATATCACTGCAGCCAGGATCAGTAAAAATATAAACTTATTAGTAACGGGTGAAAGCCAAATGTGTACACCTGCTGGCCTCAATGGTTACTCCATAAGCCCTATTAACACCGAAGCATTCCAGAAACTTGGGCTTCTGACAGAGAGGTAATGGTTTCTTCTAGCTATATGTCTTTCAGAACTCACTTTTCAAAACCTCTCATCCCTGCTGCCATCAAGAGCACCAGACAGGAATCCCCTGGACGTTGTTGCTGCAGTGCCCTCATCAGTCAAGAAGGATGCTGTTGGGCAGCATGAGGCGTCCCCTCCACCTACAGGGGCCTCCTTGCTGCCCTCTCAGCCCTCAGAGTCTCTGCTGGCCAAGGAAATGAAAGACCGTGAAATTGAACCCAAGTTACCACATGGCAGGTCAAGAAAGTGCAGCAACTGAGCCACCAAAACAGCCCAGCAACATACTTTAATGTCATCATAACATTTCCCATCACAATGTTAAGATGGGAAGAAAGTACAATGCTTAGATTTCAAAAAAAGTTTTGGATAGTCATTTATCTTGGTTTACTCATGCATTTAACCATATCCTGAGGGAGATGGTCAACATAGTCAAGAATATATGTGTTTTGGTGGGGAAACAGAAAAGTCATTCTTTCCCTTATTCTTCCTTACTTATCCTGTCTGGCCAATCAATTTAATTATACATGCGCACACACACACACACATATATGTATTATGTATATATATATATAGGAGTGATCAGATGTTTCTAAAATTATACTTTTTGTAAATCAACGTACTTTGTTTTTAAAAACTTATGTTGTAAATGGGAAAAACATGAATACATGAGTAAACTCTTCTGAGTATTCCTTGCATAGCACTATTCAAATTATTTCACAGATTTCAAATAATTTTCCCAGCCATTATGAAAAATTTGCATATCTTTTTAAAATTTTCACAACACTTCTACACGTATTTTACTTGCTACTTATAAAATCAAGGAAAATAAGAAAGGTATTGTTAACCTAGGGTTAAACTCTGTAACTCTCTATACATTGCTCCATAGCATAATTTACTTTTTATTGCTGAGGGTATGATTCAAGAATAGCAATACGTTATGGAGTAGTTTGAAGATCAGTTATATGCTAAATACTGGAAAGTGTGTTAAAATGTTCCAGATCTCATGGTACCAGAAATATTAAATAAAAGTTTATTGTTAACAAAGATGAGAATAAAAATAACTGGAATTACTTTAATTATTGGTTCTAGTAAAATAAGAGTTCATTTATCTATCAACATGTATTCAGCCCAAAATTGAGATAAACTTAAAAAGTTAAATAAGATATGATACGGGCCTCATATGAAAGTTTAAAAAATCATCCACATGGGGCTGGCCCTGTGGCCGAGTGGTTAAGTTCGCGCTCCGCTGCAGGCGGCCCAGTGTTTTGTTGGTTCGAATCCTGGGCGCGGACATGGCACTGCTCATCAAATCACGCTGAGGCAGCGTCCCACATGCCACAACTAGAAGGACCCAAATGAAGAATATACAACTATGTACTGGGGGGCTTTGGGGAGAAAAAGGAAAAAAAAATCATCTACAGAAAATACTTTTTTGAATACTTTATTTAATACTGTATTTTTTATGTTTCCCTGGTGCTTATTATGGATTTTCTATTTCAGGATTGAGACACACTTCAAGAAAAGGAAAATAAAGAATATGGCATAGCCTCTAAATGTGTATCACCACATTTAGTAAACCGCTAACATGTTCTGAATTTTCATGTAAAGTCTCCAGCATGTAATTACACCAAACACTGTACTATTTCTAAATTTGAATCTTATGTTGCCTGTTTTAGAGAACAAGATGGACAGATCTGAATTTAGAATATATAATTGTAAAATTTCTCTTGACAGCAAGGAGTTAAGTACAGCTTAAGAGAGTAAATAAATTCTAAAATATTCACTGAATCAATAAATGGGGGAGGAAACCTGATCTTTGAGAAAAAGTACTTTCAAAAGCAGGATGTTAATTATTTCAAATAATGTCAAAATAGATGTTTGTGAACAGTTGCGCATAAGTTGAAAAATGTCACAATAACGTATTGCTATTGAATATTATGTCACTATCGAATAATAAAACATAGATAGAAATATAGGACCAATTATATAAATTTTACCAACCCCAATGACTGACTCAAATGAAAAATACATAAAATACATAAATACAAAAAATACATAAAAATAAAGCTACCTTTTATTTTTAAAAGTTCTTTTATTGTTTAAAGAAATCCCAGTAACAATATTGCACTTTTCATATAAGGAAATATGAATATAATACAAATGATAATTCAGCCGGAGTAATAATTCCTTAAACGGAAAATGCAAATCTTTGCAACTTTTCCACTTTCCTGTATGGCAAAGTCTAGCTTCTACCGGGGTTTCAGCTTCCTTACCAAAACAAACTTTAGCAAAATTTTTGCTAAAATCCTGGAATAAAAGATGTTTTTGCCATAGAAGAAACAATCGCATTTTGAAAACCAATAGTAAATGTTTTCTTTTAAAGCAAATTAATGACAAAGTTAAAAGGTGCATGAACTTTGGCCTTTAGAGGGATGTGTTAATTATTTTAAAATGTAATACATAATAATTATACAACTAATCAGCGAAATCATAGATAACTCTATGTCAATTTCTTCTTGTCCAAGAAGCTATAGCCTAAGTAACTTTTGAGTTTCTAAAAGCCTCCTCTATTAGCACTGTCATAATACTTGAGACATTTTATTCTGTTTACAACTTCTATTGAGACATTTTATTCTGTTTACAACTTCTATATCTGTTGTCCAACCAATACCCTATATGATAATTGAGAGTTTAATAAATAGTATCATATCATTGATACTTCAATATGAATTAGGATTAATAAACCTCACACACACATATATATGATAAACTGGCAATGGGAGTAAAATAATGCTATATTTAACGTATAAAAATTTAGACACACATTCTATGGAATTCTGAGCAGGAAAATCATTTTTGAAAAATTATAACTCATTTCGCAATCCATAATTTTGCTTCAAATCAACGCTTTGGACCAAAATGAAATTGCATTCAGAAACTCTAACGCATTCAGTAGCAGTTAGACAATCTATACCTCGATTACAATATGTGCCCACTCTGAAATTTTAAAAAAAAGCAGTAGCAATTTTATTATAATCTGATAAAGAAGCATTTGGACCTTTGGGAAAGGAGTTAATGAATTATAGATCTGAAACCAAGTCCCATGGATTCACTGCAAACTTTCATTCTAATAGTTAAAGTACATGTCTATCAAATTGCTTATGAGGACAAATTTATGGAAAATAACCAAGAGTAAAGCTTTGTTCTTATTAAGAAACATGAATATGTATGTAATTTTAGCCAGACTAAACTAACCCAAAAATGAATAAATAAAAAAATAAGGACAATAATTGCCACAAGAGAAGGCTTGCCTCCCTTCCTGCTCTTATAAAAGCATTTATGTTTAGAGTTTCAAAAAAGAACTCATATTTTTAAATAAAACTATTGGGAAAGAGACAAAAGAAACGGAATCTGTAAGAAACATGTACAGTGTTCTTTCCTTAGTAATAAACCCTTTTAAAGCAAGGATAGCCGGCGGGCTTGCTATGAACACAATACAGGATAATTAGTGTTCATGCGAGCAGTCTGTTATTGCTGAGGTGTGTCCATTTCCGAAGTATGACTCTATTCAGAAAGGTTACGTTGAGCCATTAATCCTAATTTTACATTAAACATCTTTTGAAATTGCAAGAGCTCTGAATGGAGTAAGATCCCATTTTAGCAGCAACAGTATAAACATGAAATGAATGTGAAATGTATCATAGTTGTGTGAATTCCTCCGTGTCTTTGTGGGCATGGTACATTAACATGTGCTCCCCTTGGCTAATGCTCAATCATCAATTAATGTGAACCAATATCAATAAATAAGTGGATTATACCTGTGATTTCACCTTTATTTTCAATCTACTGATTTAATTTGATTGATGTCCACTGATCACCAGGGATTTTAGCATATGAAGTCAGTACTATTTGAGTTTAGCAAACTTGCAAATTATACCGCTGTTATCTCTTTTGTCCCCTTGGGCTATTTCTTCTATAAACTTTTAATATTTGAAGATGTGAGAGTGAGGAACTACTGCATTAAAAACAACAACAGAAAAGTTAAGCCAATCAGGACCATTAGCATTAATAAATTTATTATTAAGAATCAACTCTGGCATTGCCTTATATAAAATAAAAATAAGTAACTATAATTTTAATACCTTGATGTTCCAGATTTTTCAAATATATTAATCACCTCTATTTGAAAGCTTTTGGAATACAGTAAATAAAAACACTCAAGTGAATTATTAATGTTTACAAAGTACTTTCATACAGATCATCTCATTTAATTTGCATAGCTCAGTGCTGTAAGTATGGGATTACTATCTCCAATTTATAGGCTCAGAGAAATTAAATAACTTGTGGTCAAGATCTTGGACTTGTTTTCTAACTCCAAGTGCTCTTTATACCAGCATATATATATATATATCTCCATTTTCCAAATCTTTAAAAAAATTCTAAAAAGAAGAAATAGAAAAAGAAAGAAACAAAGAAAAGAAAACCAAATCCTTCACTCATTGATTTCCCTGCCCCGTTGTCCCCTAAAGGAGCACTTTGATTATCTCCTGTGTCATTCTCTGAGGATGTATGGTCAATGGGAACAAAGTGAGAGGCAGAAATCTACAAGACATGAAGTGTATTATCACCAAGACTCACCACTAAATGTGTGGGAGGGGAAAAGAAGACAGAGTCAAAAGAAGTGCCAAAATTTAGATCCTAAAGCACAGAAAAACAGTGCTCTTGGCCAAAAGGGGGAAAATGGAAGAGGGAATCAATTTCTAAACAAAGAGTTAAAAGTATGGTTTTTTTGCTTGTCGAGTTGGAGATGATTTGGGGCAATCCAAGATCTATCACAGAGAACTCAAAACTGAAGTTCCAGTAAGAACACAGGACTGGCGGTATCAACTTGAGCCACAACACAGATATGTGAAAATGGAAGCATAGATTTGTTTTTCAGAAAGTAGAATATGAGGACTGGGACCAATTTGGGGAACCACTCATAAATACAGAGGAGAAACAACAAGTGAAATCAGAGAATGAATCTAAGAAAGGCTGACTTCAAAAGTAGGAAGGGGGAAATTGATCACTCTTGTACCATGTAAACCAGGGGAGGAGAAACTAGTAAGAAGTGAGATTCCCACAAATTCACAAAAAGAATGGAGATAGTAAAATTGAAGAAATAATATCATATCAACTTAAGGAACACATGGCAATATTACCATAAGTTATGATAAAATTGAGTGTCTTCAAAATAGTGTGCATATATATTCTTTAAAATGTTTTTTTCAATCAACCCTGATGAAAATATATTCAGTATCACGGATCCTTATCTAAACCAAAACCCTTCTAAAAGCAACCATTATTAACAGCGTGACTAATATATAACCATAATAAATGATATCAAAAAGGAAACTATTATATCCTCTCTTACTGCTCTATTTGTGTGTGTGTGTGTGTGTGTGTGTGTGTGTGTCTGTTTAAAGGAAATCTTTAGTATTTGGGTGACAATGTATCCCTTCATTTTCTTTAACACACTGAACAAAATGAGTAGATCAAAGGAGCAGATATCAACACCCAAGTAAACTGTAGGAATGTTAGCAGCCTTATATCTTCTAGAAAAACCACAAGGCTTCCTGCTACCAACAATTCTAATATCCATGGTATGGGACTGGATTAATTTCGGTATTTCTGTTATTTTTTGTTAAATCCCCAAAAGAACCAATCTCTTATGAGTTATCACTCGACTACTTCAGAGTACCTGAAGGTTATGAACTTAGAGACTGGTACAATCAACACAGATTTCTGCCAGGGTGTTACATATACTAAGGATGGGCAAAAGCATTTGGATGTACACAGAAAAAGGAGTTCAAACTGGCTTCTTTCCTCTCTGTCTGGTGTTCAGGAAATGAGAACCCTACTGAAGTCTGACACTGTAAAATTATGTTTCACTTACAAAGACTATTGATATATTTTCTGGGCGAAAAGTTTAGTTACAGACATTTGAAGAAAATAAAAGCAGAGGACAGTAGAATTGGTTCTAATCATGAAAACCCAAAAGACTGAATATTATTCTGTGACTTCAAGTCTTAAAATATATACAGTTCTTGTCTAACATCTCATTAGGGAGTATGGAAGAGGAACATGAGAACTACAAATTCAACCCTGTTTTACAAAAGACCATATAGGACACAAGACAGTTCCTCAATCAGACTCACATTCAGTAACTGAAGGTTGAGATGATAACATATGTTCTTTCTACTGTCCCCTAAAGCTTACGCTTTATTGACACATGACCTTCTAAAACTCAAGCTCTACCAACACAGCACCAGTACCCTGTGGTAAGGTGATGTTCCGTTTATGAAAACAATCAAAGAACAATGACTACTCTATCATAGAAAGGTAGTCTTTGTCTCCATTCCTGGCAGATAGCTCCTAAAACTCTTGGAATTGCCTGAATGATAGATAAGGGTGCCTCTTTGGTTCTAATGAGGCAACTCGTGTTGAGCCCCTAGATAGCTTCAGGATGGGGGGCTGGTTGCCATAAAGACCTAGCTTGATTAGAAGCTTTGAACTTTCAGCCCTACATCCTTGCACCCCAGTCTCCAGGGAGGGGAGAGCGGCTGGAGATTGAGTTAATCACCAGTGGCCGACGATTTAATCAATCACGCTTATTTAATGGAAACTTCCATAAAATACTCTAAATGAAGAGAGACAATTTAGAGAGCTTCCAAGCTGGTAAATACATCGAGGTGCTGGGTGCATGGTGTACCCAGAGAGGGCATGGAAGCTCCAGAACCTCCCTCCATACCTTGCCCTATGCATATCTTCCATTTGGCTGTCCCTCAGGTGTATTCTTTACAATAACCAGTAATAGTAAGCAAAGTGCCTTCCTGAGTTCTATAATCCATGCTAGCAAATTATCAGACCTGAGGAGGATCACGGGAATCTTAGATTTATCCAAAAGTATGGGTGGACTGGGACTTGCACTTGGCATTGAAAGTGGAGGCAGTCTTGTGGGACTGAGCCCTTAACTTGTGGGATCTGATGTTAACTCTAGGTAGACAGTGTCAGAACTGAATTGAATTGCTGGACACCCAAGTGGTATCTGGAGAATCAGAGAATTGGTTGTTGGTATTGGAAAACACCCCAGAACAACAAAATACCAGTAGTAATAGTGTCTAGATCTTGGTTTCTTAATACCATTCTACACCATTCTATACCATTCTGCAATGAACTAAAGCTCCTTGGAGAAATGGCTGGCTCTAAGGCTGTGGCACAGAAAGTACAAAATGAACCTGGATCATCTTTTTATTCCAGAAAAGCAAAAAAGTGAACTAAGAATGACAGGGACATGTCAAAAACCCACAAGAAGCCAGCTTGAAGGGGCTCCCACTGGATAAATCTGGGACAATTTGAGCATCAAAATAAATAATGAGAGCAACGATTATAACTTCCTGAATGAAATAGGAATCCATACTAACATAAATAAATAAATGAATAAATTGAAGGTTGGGTGGGGAATGGAATATTTATATAGTCTCACATTATCACCCCAGAAAGTTATTATTACTCTCAGAGGAAAAGAACCACCTCATAGTGGAGAAGCCTGATAAATACCCTCAATCAAGTGACCTAGCTAATGTCTTCAGTAATGAGACAACGGGGGGGGATCCTGTGCCACCTGATGCAACGCAATGAGATCACCCCATCACTTCTGTGATTCTCCTGCCAAAGACACATAACATGAATTTAATCATGAAGAAACACCATAATAACCCAAATCCAAGGACACTGTACAAAATAACTGGCCTGAAATTTTCAAAATTACCAGGCATGAAAGTCAAGGGAATAATGTAAATTTAATTATAAACCCATATTTTGTGTAGATGGAAATACATTGGTCTTAGTTTTCAGTAATCCCTTGAGCTTAATATCTTTGTTTCTAGTTCCTTCAGTGTGGCTCACTCTTCTGTCTTTCCATTTCTCTTTTTTCCTCATCATTCCTTTTCCCCAGACTCCAAAAGTTACCTGGAAGCAGTGTTACCAAAATGCCCATTTACCCACAACAGATTTTGATTCTCTTTTTCTACATCCTGAACCCATATTTTCAATTGATTTTAATGACATTGGAGTTAATGCAATTTCAGGATGGTGCCGCCATCTTGGTAAAACCTGTCAGAGGTGACCATTTGAAGAATATTTGTTTACTGCTTTTTGGTTTCTGAAGCACTTCACCCAGCTTACTTCTTCTGATTCTCACATCCACTCTGAGAGATAGGTCTTGCTATGTTTCCCATTTTACAAACGAGGAAACTGAGGCTGATTCAATCTGTTACAAGGATGAAGGCCTACAGCGAGTACTCTAACATCAGTACCACATGGCTGCCTTCCTCATATACAGGGAACTGTCTGCATTTCAGCATTATAAAAAAGAAAAAGGAATCAATTAGACAAAGAATTGCCACTGAAATAAGTCGGTATTGTTCAGGTCGCTCAATGTGAATGAGTAACAGTCACGATGCCATCTTGATTACCGTACGGGAGGCTGCAGTAATCTGTCTTCTTTTCCATTGTTGCTTAGCTTTTTAACTAAAACAGACAGTCCTTTATTGTTAACTGTGATTTCTTTTAAAGAAGTGAAAAGGGAAAAAAAAGGAAATGAACAAAATCAATTACAGTTGTTGGTGAATTCCACACATTTGAGGCACAACTTTACTGTTTTAATTAAATAGAAATATAGACCCATTGTTTTAAAGACATTAAAAAGACAATTCCAACCCTGATACCGGCCCTCTCCCACACTCCAATCCAGTCTTTTTCAAATTGGAACAATCTATGACAACCAAGCCAGCCCCTGTCCAGAAGACTAGATTCTGATTACGGCCAATTGAAAATAACCACCCACATTCTAACTATTTCTCTAAAAATCTAACAAGTCTACCACTTTGCACACTTTTGTGAAGTTGGACAGCTGTCTAGTTTAAAGCAATTTGATAGAGTTTGCAGATTTGAAATTAAAAGGAACTATATATAAGTTTGAATAAATTCCCTGTGAATAATTCTAAGATTTATCCCACTCACTGACTGAATCTTAATAGTAGAGCGAATTCTGAAACACAAGGGAAACGTCTTATAATTGGTGTAAAGGCAGCACTTAGTGGTGGCATTGTGACTTTAAATTTATGAGATGGGATCAAATTCCTGCTCTATCACTTCCCAGATGTGTGATCCTTGTCCCTTTAGGCCTCAGCTTGCTCATTTGTAAAATGGGGATAGTAACAGTATGTATCTCCCAGACACAGGATGACTAAGTGAGATGATGCATCTCCGGTACCAAAAATGTTAGCTATTATTAGTATTTACATTTGCATTACAAGCACACTTTACCATCCTTTAAACTTTGCTTTACTTTTTCGAATTCCTATCTAGAAATTAATGCTTTTTACGGACAATGATATTATTTATACCTCTTTGAATACTATTTCAAGTTGGAATATTTTGAGGATAACCCATGAATTTCTGTTTGCTCCATGGTCCCATCAGCCCAATTGTGTGGCCAGCCATGCAGTCTAGAGCGAAGACCTTTGGCCAACTGTCTTCTATCACTCCCACCTTCCAAAGTGGTCCTCCACCTCCATCTACCAGCTCACCAGAACACTCAGCATCCTGGAACCAACTAATGAAATCTGACCACTTAGTTCACAATAAAGTGAAGTGGAAACAATGATCAGTTTGAGTTTGAATCACAGCTCTCACACTTTCTCACTGTCTGACCTTTACATAATTCATTAACATCTTTGAGTATCATTTTCCTCCTCTCCTGTAAAGTTAGTGTGAAGTATTAGAAAAACAACATTTCCAAAAGACCTAGCATGGTACCTGGTACATAGCAGACACTAAGTAAACATTATTCTCTATGGCCTTCACCTTCCTTCCCAGGAAGGATGAACATAGAAACAACTGCAATGCAAAGAAATTAGTCTTTATTGGTGGTATTTCAGGGCTCGGTAGTATCTGAGTAGAGAAGATATTTTGAGACCTGGGGCATTTCTAGCATCTGTCACATTGCAATAGGCAATCGCTCAATCCATCTTGCAGAGTAGACTATGCTAGAGGTGATGTTTCTGTTAACTCCCCTACGAAAAATCCTGCAAGTCCTCGTGTGAGAGTGGGAAATCTATCTCCCCTCCTTCTAAGAAAGACGAGAGGGCTGTTGTTTTCTAGGCAAATATTCAAAATATATGTTTGAAAAGAGAAAGCTAGTATGATTCAAACAAAACATTATGTAGCGCATTAAACAATGTTTAATGATAGAAAACATGGGTTTTTTTTCTGTTTTTTCAAGATTAGTATTATGACTTGGGAAGGCTCACTTGACGTGTAAAATTCTCTAGTCCTCCTGGCACTCAGCTCTCATTACTTGAAGAACTCAGGTTGGCTCAAAAATGACAGCGCCATGATACATACAGAAACAGAAAACTCTGGTCTGGCACAACTGGTACAATCTAATCTAATCAATCATAATTGGCCTTACTTATTTTCCTGCTTGATAAAATATATTCTGGAAATTCACTGAGAAGCATGGACACTAAGAACCTGTTTAAACTATTTCAGAGAATTAAATTTCCAATAATTTAAAAAATAAACTGCTGGTATCAAATGTCAAATGCATAAAATGTCAATTTCTCAGAAAGGGAGCAGCACCGATTTCATTTCTATTATGCTTTTAGCACTTTTCCTCTATTTCTGGAGACAAATAAATTTTGAGAGAGCCTAATTAGCTGTCTATTCAAGTACAACTCAGTGGAAAAGCTAAGGGCATTCCTGGCTGTTTCTCCTCAACTTCTGAGTTTTTAGAATGCTGAATTTCTGCTTAAACTGCCTCAAAGCCCTTGGGATTAAGTGATGATTTTATTTTCTACAACGCTAGATTATGAAAGCACATACAGAGCATTCATAGCATTTCTTCTCCAAACAGTTTTGGTAGAAAAATGGTAGAAAAATAAAAATCTGCAACAAGTTGGGTGTTCTAGCCACGTAGGGAAAAAACAAAGGTTTCCTGCCATGTTTCATATGCATTATTTTGACACAAGCTGCCCCAAAGTCAATTCCACGAGCAATCAGGGATTACTCGCAGCTCCATTTTCTCTAGAGAAGAACACGCGTTCTTACATTGCTTCCAACATGCAGGAGCCCCATGCCTGGGGTCAACTGGCTCGTGGAGCAAGTCAGATGAGGAACAACATAAGACACGATTACTGCTCTAGTTTTCCCTAAATGCTCTAGGTAGCTGTCCCTTTAGCCTCTGCACACCGCATTCCATTACTGCCCAAAGTAATAAAGACTTCTGTCACTGCGAGAGCTTTTCATCTTCAGAGCTCCTTTCTCTTCCCCTGATAAGTCTGCCAACTCCACTCCCAGTAAATGAGCTCATGTGAACACTTTATTTGCAGTGCGGGAAAACAAGAAGGGCCACTGCCCAGCTCCAGGATGGAGGGGGTGATGCCCTGTCTGCAAAGGCAGAGGAGGATGATTGAAAGGGATTGAAAGTGACCTAGGAGCCTCTCTTGCAATAAGGAAGTTAAAGCTGAGCCATTTTCCTCCTCTACTGCCCTCACTTTTATTTTACAATGCTTCAAGACTTGGGAGTGAAGGGAGCCGGGGAGGGAGGGAGGAGAAATGGAGCAGCCATCTCTAAACCAATTTCTGTTTGTGAACATTAAATATTTGCACTCACTTTGGCCAACGCCACTAGCCAATTTCAATGTCACAAGTATACGTGAGCTTGAACATTTCACATGTGGGACAGATGGCGAAACCATCACAATGCAGTCAATTCCGAAATAAGTGAATCGCAGCTCAGGCTTCCTCGTCCAAACGGTAACTAAATTCAATTTTTTTGCAATCAGTGGCATATGTTTGCATCTGTCTACAATACAACTTGGGCCAAATCTGATCAGGCCATCGCATCCTAAATATTAAGGCTCTACAATTCCTAGGGTTAAATGTATTGCAAATACCAGAGGGGGACAGGTTAACTAATTAAGACTATACATTGTTTTTTGGCCCCTTGGATATCCACCATGTTTGTGATAAAGGTAAGAGCTGCTGACAAGCTAGAGGATCTTCTCTGTTGTATTTTTAAAGTGTTTAAACTTGCCCCATCTAATAATAATAATAACAATAAATGGAACACACATTTAGTTTTCTATCATATCTAAAAGGGACTGGATTCACCAAATTCAATTTGGTCAAATATATATGAAGTGCTTATTATGTGCCAGGCTCTGTGGTAGGCATGGGGCAAGATTAGAGTACTTCTTCCATGGCTCATGGTCTGGTGGGGAGGAAGGCACACAGACAAATAATTACAGCCAAGTAAGGCTTGCCTTCCATTTAAAGGACGGGCCAGACTCTAGGAGGAGCACAAGGAAGAAAATCTAAGTTTTCTGAGGAAGTCGAGGAAGGCACTTGAGCATCATTGAATTGAGATATGAAAGTACATATGTAGATGAGGAAGACAGAAAGATATTTTAGTGACAGAGAATAGAAGTGGTAGAGAAGAAGTGAAAACAGGATCTGGAACTGTGCTGCCCAACACGTGGCTACTTAATTTCAATGTAAACTGATGAAAATAAAATCTAAAATTGAGTTTCTCAGTTATACTAGCTATATTTCGAATGGCCCATAGTCACATGTGGCTACCATATTAAACAGCGCAGTTACAGAATATTTCCATCATGGCAGAAAGTTCTATTGGCCAGGGCTGATTCAGAAAGGTAGACGTTTGTGGAGTGACAAGCGACGAGGTTTGAAATGTAGGAAGGCACCTGGTCTTGTAGATCCTGAGAAACCGCTCAAAGAAATGGAGGCTTTAGCTTAGGATATTTGAAGATCCACAGATGAATTAAAGTGGTGGAATAAGTAGTGCGAGTAAATGAGGGAGAGAGACATGGATAACTTGATCAGATTTGTGTTGCAGAAAGAACTTCATTCAAGCTAGTGTGGAGGGTGGCACACATAGACACACACGCACTTGTACACACACAGTTATTCCACACACACGTATACCAACCATATATGCTTTGCTCCTCTTTTATTTTTCAACAAGTAACAATAATAATAACAATGATAGTCAACATTTATTGAATGCTTATTGTGAACTGGGCACTGCCCCAAATATTTCACATGTATTAACTCATTAAGACCAAGGGGGGGAGAAGATATCCTAGAGAAACATGTTGATGAGAATATAGGCCAGTATTTCTATTTAATTCTTCATTTATATTTATATTATTTTGTGAAACTAGAAATAAAGAACTGTGAATAGAAATAACTACAGTAAAACATATGGACAGGTTGAATCAACAGTGTAATTCCTCCTGCCAACCAAACTTAAGCCTTAAGCAGGTTATCTTAGAAGCTGGGGGCTAAGTGGATTGTGCTTGCTACATAGATCCACAAATGGGTAATACGGCATTCATGGATGTGTCAATAAAACTTTCCTGAGTTGCATTGATGGCAACTTCTCTACATGGAAAATTCAACTAAAAGCTCAGGAGGAAACTGTTCATATAGAAAATCCACAGTGTAAAACTTTAAGAAATGGAGGCAACAATTATAAGCAATCACAAGCAGTGGATTCTCCAGTGACCTGCATCTCATTTAAATGGTGAATTGAGATGGCCGGATGTCTGGCCTAATCTCAGCTTTCTTCACTTTCTTAGGTAGGGTATTTCGCTCACGATCATAATCACTTAAACTCATGCTGTGCTCCACGGTAAGCTAGTGAAATATGCTGGCTTTTTTAATGGCCAAAATTTGATCCAGGTTCCAATGGAAAAAATTTAAAAAAGAGGTCTGGATCTCTTTCCAAGCTAGACTCTTAAATCCCCATCGCTTTGCTGTAATTCACTAAGTGGACCAGTCAAAAAGAACTAATCGAATGCCTACTGCGTGCAGAGAAGAGCTCATGGAATATAAAGAAACTCATCATTCTGACACTCAAAGTTTGTAAAATCTAGCGAAAAGAGACAAATGTACATATAGGAAATACAACCATAATTAAAAGCAACAAACAGTCAATATTTAAAATAAGGTGTTATAAACCGAATGCTTGAGTGCTATTTAGGATAAAGTGATGAGAATAGTGATATGGGGTGAAGAAAGGAAGAAGACCTGGAGGACACATTGTAAATCAGGTCGTGTAGGAAGTGTTGGGAACTAAACATATCGTAGGTTTGGATATTTGTAATGGGTGCCAATGAATTCTTTCTGATTTATTCTACAATAAAACCAAAATCAAAGGCTCTAAAAATCTGAAAATAAAGCATATGAAAGATAAAGTATATTAAGGAGAAAGTACATCCATCTCACAGGAAAGAGAACTTTATACAGTGTATTTTGCTTATAATTTCTTAAAACTTTGCTATTTGCGATTTCTAATATAATTAATGGGGTGTTTATAATGCTTAATGCTCAAAACCCTCCAATCTAACTAATTTTTAAAATGAATTATTCCACTTAACAAGTAAAAAAATCCTTTCGATTTTTGCCCACGTGCTCCAGGTCTGAAGTATTCCAGATTTTTAGCTATTATTCCTTTCTTACAAAGAGCCCACTTAATAATGTTCACTGTAACAACCTCATTTATTTTCCAGAAAATTAACTCAGTTTCAACCCTGATTAATGATTTCATCTAAATGAATCAAATTAAAAATTGAAAATTATATTTCAAAAGCCAAAGAAAAAAAATTGACCATTTCCAGTTAACAAATGATCCTTTCAAATATTAAAAGATGACCATGAAGAGTGCGTGATGGTAATGAAATCGGGCTCGGGCCTGCTGCTTATCTGGAATTCTTGGAGAAGGAGAATTAAAGAAAAAAAAGAGAGAGAGAAAGAAAGAAAAGAAAAAGGCACCCTATGCATTTTTTAGCACTGAAATCCCTTGGGATCCCAAACTGACTTCGACTGCGGCTTTGCCTGCAATCAGTGTACCAAAATAAGATGAGCATTTCCCTGTTAATTAAAATGGGTTGGGCTGGAGATGCCCCTCAGCAGAAAGGGGCTTAACAAGTCACATGCACACAAATAGCCCCTCTTAACAACACCTAACCCGCGAAAGAAGGCTTCATGCCCCAATGTCTTCTCTATGAGGCGGAAGCAGTCCATAAGGAAGCCAGCAACTAATTAGGCAGAAACCTCTTCTCGGACACGTAATTTTTAAAAATTTACTTTTGGCCAAAGGTTAGGGGGGAGGGAGGATGAACAGGCAAAGCACAGAGGATTTTTAGGGCAGTGAAACTATTCTGTGCGATACTAAAATGGTGATACATGTCATGATACATTTGTCCAAATCCACAGAATGTACAACACCATTTGTCCAAAGTCACGGAACTCCAACAGTTAACCCCAGTGTCAACTACGAATTTTGGGTGGTAATGATGTGTCAATGTAGCATCGATTGTAACAAATGTCCCACTCTGGTGGGGGATGTTGACAGTAGGAGAGGCTGTGCACGTGTGTGTGGGGAGGGGTGTATATAGGAACTCTCTGTGTGTTCCACTCAATTTTGCTGTGAACCTAAAACTGCTTTAAAAAATAAAGCCAATGAGGGGCTGGCCTGGTGGCGCAATGGTTAAGTTCAGCTTCGGCGGCCCGGGGTCGGCGGGTTCGCATCCCGGGTGTGGACATGCCGCTGCTCACCAAGCCATGCTGTGGCAGGCATCCCACATATAAAGTAGAGGAAGATGGACATGGATGTTAGCTCAGGGCCAGTCTCCCTCAGCAAAGAGAGGAGGATTGAAAGCAGATGCTAGCCTAGGGCTGATCTTCCTCAAAAAAAGAAAAAAAAAAAAAGAAAATCAATGAAAAAGAAAAAGATAGAATCCTTTCCCAAAAAAATCCACTTTTGGTGTCTACAGGATTCCTGCATTTATCCCAAGTCCTATGAAAGAACTTTAGACTAAAGGATCATGCAGTTTTCAGCTAGATTTCCTTATTTAATTCCATCCTTTAAATGTATGTACATCAAGAGTAACCAATGCAGAACGACTGGAATTAAAGCTGATCTCAGAGAACGTAACAGAGGCCTTCTAGTTGTACAGAGGCAGCATCCTGTTTCCTTGACAGATATATTCCCTCCGAGTTTTCCCTTCTGAGCAGATTGTTAAAGATAAAATAGTAGCTCAAATTATGAGGGAGAAAAAGCTGCTTCTGCATTCCTCCCGAATTCTCTGCTGGGATCTGGCTCTCGTAGGCTGTTAAGGGTCTTGCAGAGGCTCCCGAGCCGGCAGTGGCTGCAGCTGTGGGTGGGAGGGAGTGCCTGGCTCAAGATGCCAGCTCCAGCCCTCCACCACCCGCAGGCTGTCCCCCGGCCCCCGATGGGCGCCAGGCCAGGGGTTCTGTTAGCACGATGGGCAGCTGGGTGGAGGGGATGCCCTGTGCAAGAAAGCTGGCAGGCAGCCAGTGCACCCCACTGCCTCCCTTGGCCCCCGTCTGCAGACTTCCAGGGACTGCCTAGGAGCCCACGAGGGTGCTGTGTGCATCAGGAGCCAGCGTCAGAGGCAAAGAACACAGAGGATGGGCCCCAGTGAGGTAGGGAATCTCCCAGAAAACTAGAGACTCAAGTTATGTATAAGAAACACATCTTGAGTGTTATGAGGAAACAAGTGGGTACATTACTTAAAGCATTTACTAAACAGTATTTATCCTCATGAGTTGTTTGGGCTCTGACGGTAAAACACGACTTCAGACTTCAAAGTGAATCAGGAAGGACGCACCTTTATTCGAGGCAGGAATGGGGGCCACTTGGGAAGTATATATTTAGCACCAGTTAGCATTCCTCAGTTGCTTTCTCTCCAGTGGCTTATTTCCCACACCCCTTGTAGTAGTTGTTGTGCCCACAACCCCCCTGCCCACAGGCTGGAAGATTATTTCATTAATCACCACAACAGGAGGAAGATATTACCTACAATTTACAAGGAGAAATAAAGACACAGGAAGAAGTCACTTGCATCAAGACAAAAAAAAGTACCACGTTCTATAGCTCCCTAACTATTAGTAATCTGCCAGGCTTTCTATAGCATACTTCATAAAATTCTAGAATCTTTTTTAAAGTACCCTACATAAATTTAAAGGCTGAAATTCATTCAAAGCTTTGGGAGCATTCTTACAATGCCTCCATTTAACAAATAAATAAATGAAGGCTCAAAATGGTTGAATGACTTGGCTAAGGTCACACAGCTAATAAAGGAGCATAAGATAAAAATGTATGAAAATGTCGGAATAAATCCTGGTTTCTCTGCGTTCTGCTTAAATTCCCGGTGCTTTCAAATATAGCAATGGTTTAACACACAGTTAAGGCTATTAACCACATTAGCACAGAGAGTCTGGCCTGAATGCGCCTTGGACATCTGCAGGGGTTTTGTAACGATTAGTGGGGAGAAATGAGGAGGACCTGGCTACGCTGCCCACAAGATTCCTCTTCCATTACATTTGTCCGACGAGGCCAAATGCTCACAGATCCTAGCTTGTCACGAGCCTGACACGACTTCTTGACTATTCCAGGGACATAGCAGCTTTTGGTGTGAAACGTAAGGCAAAAAATAAAGTTTTGCTTTTGAAAGCAAATATTCTTCAACACCAAATATCATCTGTTTCTTTGCACTTTTCAAACAATAAGGCTGGGATAAGAAAATCAAAACGAGGGCCAACCATAACAGGTGCTAATAAAATTTTTCCATGAGCCATTGTGTCACTGTAATCCCTGCTCTGACCTGGAACACTCGGGCCATTTGAATGCCAGGCCTCCCTGGATTATCTATTCCAGGTTAAATGTTCCCCAGTGCATTGCTGATTCAGTGCAACAGAGAAAAGATCTGCAGGGATTATTCAAAAATTTACAAGAATTTCTCTGACATACAGTCTAGGTGAACCAACTTTTCAAAATTATGATTCAACGAATTACCTAGCTGAGCATCATCTTCACAGATAACAGAACCCTGAAATGATTTTCCCCAGGCTCAAGGTTCAGAAAATAAATATACACTCACTGTAAACTAATTTAGTCTTTAAATTAATACCTGATCAAAATCTGACATTGTTTTTCATTGCCTACATAAAGAAAATTAAGACAAAATAATTTCTCAGCTGTATCATAACTTAGTGTTAAACTATATCTATATAGCAGAATGGAAAACGATAGGTGGAAATACTCTGTTTAATTTGATTGCTATATAGATGGCAAAATCTGATGATAAAGATTTCAAAGCATTTATCTTTTTACTTGAATTATTGAATATAGCTGTTCTCTATATTGATCACAATAACCATGTTAATTTTCTCCCTTTATATTTGATATTACTTAAAACCTCATTTTAATCATTAGATATGTTGGACGACATTTTTAAAGGCAATTAACCTATGAAGTTTATAATATGATTTAGTTTCCACTAATATTTCCTCTTCATTTTTAACTCTAAACTGCTTGCTTACTTTAAAATATAACTCAAAACCCACATTCCACACAAACTTTTTCAAAATTTATCTTGTTCATCCATTCTCAGAAGACTGACACAATCCATGAATCGACCCCAATTTTCCCTGAAGTAGTCTGCAAATATTTGCTATAACTGTATTTATCTATCTGCTTTATCTGGTTTGACTACTAGCTGGATGAAGATAGATTTCTATTTAATCCTCACCATAAAAAGGCACTATTGAATGCTAAGGAGCCTGTGAATATCCTGCAAAAGATCATTCGCTGCCAATCAGTTTAAGTTACAGACATAGAAAAAATTAAAAAACACAGTGATTCACTGATCTTAGCAATTTTCAAACTATTCTGTAAAACTCTAAGATTTCCAATAAAGAAAAGAGAAAAATTGTTTAATTTATGCCATCACATCCTAGTCACACATTCTAGCACCCAGTGAGGAAATAGGATGTGACATGAAAAGAAATAATGTATACAAAATTAGGAAATTGTTGCTCCATCTTTGTCGGAGTCCAGACAGAAAAACAGAAACCACATTAGGCATTTCAACAGGGAGAATTTAAGATAAGAAAATGGTTCAAAGGATGTTGGAGAATTGTAAGAGCAAAAATGAATCAGGAGAACTGGAGGAAGCAACTGCTGCCTCGCTAAATTGTGGGAACAAAAGGAAGAATTCAGGGCGTTGAGAATCTGGAAGGCCCAGAGAAGACGCCCTGATGGGCTGAGACTCAGACCTCTGAGCAGCAGAAGCCGGTGACTAGTGCTGGGTCCTCCGAGGTGCACTATGGGGCTTGATCTGGAGTGCCAGAAAGAGCTAGAAACGGTGCCAACTGTCAGTGCCAGGGCAAAGGGTCTCTGATGGGGTGGCACTGTCAGGAACAAGCCAACAGGATGCAAACATAAAGATCAAATTTCTTCTCCCTCCTCCTGCCTTGAATCCCAGCCCCCGCACCACAAAAAAGGGTGGGTTTAGAGCTGAGACACAATAGCTTGATAAAGGGCATGTGGGCTTAAGAAGGCTTTCAAAACAGGATCATCAACCTCATCTCTAAGAAACAGTAACCTTTCTATAAAAGCGCATCCTATGGCATTAGAAAGGGACTGGATCACTTGAATGAGCCAATAATCTGTTGCTAATAACTAGTGTTCACCCCTAACTCCCACGTGCACATTCTCTAACATGGCCTCCATCACCTAAAATATGTATCTGTTACTCTTTGATCTAAATGCGTATTTTTTAATCTTGAAAAGACAAATCATATCATTACTTGTCACCAAATATACTGTAGTATTTGTGTGTAGGATGAATACATCTTTGGAATATATTGAAACCCTAGCCCTGGGGCCTTAGAGCTGCTTTGGCTTGTTACCAGGTGGACAGGTGGATGGAGGGGGAGACGGAGATGGGTGGATGTGAGGGGCGGGTGAATATGTGTGTACAACGAGGCTGCGATTGTAAAGAGAACCAGAGTACAAAACTAGGCCAAAAAACGTAACCAACAAACAGAGCTCAAAGCAGAATTTGATAAAGGATTTAAGTGGGTTTGGGTTTTTTTTTTTTTTTTGCATTAATGTTTTTGGTCAGATCCTTAATGTTATCTGAACACAGCACTATAGCCTTTGAACCAATTTACTAAATAAATAGCAGCTGGAGTAAAACATCTGTTTGGGAAAGAGGAAATATAAACTCATAAAATGCAATGAAGGCAATGCGATCTGTACTTTCACAAATATGTGAATGTTAGACATATGGAGCAGTTTGCAGAAGATTATCAATCATTCTATTAAAAAACAAAGTGTGAAACAGGTAACATAATGATCTTCACATAACGTAATAGCCAGTATCTGAATAAGGTTTCAGAAAACGTTATGTGAATATTTCCCGGGAATGAGAGTAGCTGTTAACATCTCTCTTGCAAAAAGAAATTTTTAAAACATAAAATAGCATTATATCTAAAAATGACTGTACGTGTCTATACTGTCACCAACAGTAGCACGATTAGTGTAATATAATTATACAAGGCTAAATAAAGTAATAATAACGACAGGAAAGAAAAATTGTATGTGGAAGCTTGCAAAGATATTTGCTATATTATGCATAGATCTGCCCTCTAGTTCATCAGAGCCAAAGTAATTTGCTTTCTGAGATCAATCATTAGAGGACCTCCAATAAAAATTTCAAAGAAACTATGAAAGAGAAAAGTAAACGAAAGACTGAGTTTCATCCTTATCTGCCCAGCCTGGAAGAAAAGCAAAAATCAATAAAGAGAGCTTAAATTAAAACAAAACAAAAAATACCTTCTGAAGGAGCTGTGACTATCTTCCTAATAACGCGCAAGTTAATTTTTTTTGTTTGTTTGCAATACTTTGCCGCCCTTGCTTGCCGTCTTTCTCTTTGATTCCCAGGTTTAAGTTAAAACCAAAGAAAGACATAATGCAGCCCCAACCAAAATCACATCACTATATAAAGCAAATCTGAGAGCAGTAATAAATGTCAGAGCTGTAGAGGCAAAGGCGGCAGCTAGGTCCCTTTTTTTTTTTCTCTTTCCGTACTTAAAAGTGAAATACCTAGCTGTTATCTTGGTGCCTGCAGAGCCTGCCCATTGTAGATTCAATAATACAAGGGGCTTCTTATCAGCGGTTGAGGTGACTGATTGGAGCTGTGATATGTTTAGACAATGCTCTGTATTTAACTGAATTTACAGATGCCCCAACTCAGACGGGGTAGTAAACACCAGAGACTAATAGGAAATTAAACATGTACAATGGACTAACTCCATTTGCTCTCACACACGGTAATGTGTTTAGTTAACTTACTCATAGTCACACTTTATCTTTTTCTCTACGGATTTCCTGGGATATGTTTCAAATTGGCCAGAGATTAAATCTTCTTTTCAATTTTTTGTTACCATTTTATTGCCGCTTTCCCTTATTATTGGCCACTCTTTCTCTTGCCGAGATAAGCTAAACAAGATGACCCTCCGTGCTTCCCCCCCCAACCCAATTATCAGATAGTCAGCCAGGAATGCAAGGGTACAGGATTCCATAATATTAATATTAATATAACATGAGAGGAACAAAAATCAGTCACTTATTTGAAAGCAATGGTGTATTTAACTCATTTGAAATTTAAATGTGAATTTTAATGTACCTGGTATGTAACACATACAGACAGAAAGAGAGACAGTGTGGGAGCAGCATGCGGAGGTCAGTTTGAGAATTATTTTAACTCTTCATTGCTTCAGATATTTGCTCGTAAAAACGGCTGCAGGTAGACACGTGTCTACATAAATGAGGGGGAAATTGAGGGGGAAAGGAGACGATGTCACAATGCTCTAGTACTTTTCATCTGGTTAACAGAGAAAGGTTATTTATCGTTAGATAAATCCACAGACTGATCTGTAGATCTTCTTTGAAAGAGGCTGTACACAGAGAACTCACTCGCTCTACAATAGCAACTGAATCCGTAATGGTTTTGTTGTCCTTAGGAAACTGAAAAGAATTTCTACATTCACGAAAGCATGTTAGCTAGAAAGTAGAAATGAAATCTCCAGTCTATTCCGATACATGCAGATTCCTGAGTGGGTTAAAGATAGTTCCACCTCAATGCTGACCACATCTTCACCCACCATGACCCTGGCCTTGAGAAAAGTGGATGGAGTTAGATGCCAAAAAGACTGGCGACTAAGGCTGACGTTAGCACAGGCTAGACCATGGTGACCTCTGCTTCACTTTCCACCTCTATTATGTAGACAAGCAAAGGTACGTTTGCATCAGCCGAACTTACAAAACAAACGGAAAGAAATCCAGAACAAGCACAATGGTCCAGAAAGGTGGACAAAGTGGATGGTTGCAAGGTAATTTACATCTTTCAAAATCTGAAGAATGAAGGGCTGGCCCTGTGGCCAAGTGGTTAAGTTCACACACTCCACTTTGGCAGCCTGGGGTTCACTGGTTCGGATCCTGGGTGCGGACCAACACACTGCTCATCAAGCCATGCTGTGGTGGCATCCCACATAGAAGATCTAGAATGACCTACAACTTGGATACACAACTATGTACTGGGGCTTTGGGGAGAGAAAAAAAAAGAGGGAGATTAGCAACAGATGCTAGCTCAGGGCCAATCTTCCTCAACAAAAAAACATACTTAAAAAAAAAAATCTAAAGAATGAAATGAACAGAAAGATGTTGCAGCATAGGCCCTATGTGTCCATATTCACACCTGCTTCTGAAATACCAGCCCCTGGACCCCACCCCAGAACAGTCCCAATCTGATGCACCAGGGGACTCAAGCCAGTGACCACAGCCTAATACTACATTTTCTCCTCCTCTGATCTCTGTTTCTTCAATTGCTATTTTACCGAGTAGACAAACTACTTTATCAGAATTTTGCATTTAATGAGACATATAAATATTTAAAACAGAAAAGAAACGTGACTATGCTGAGCGAACAATAAGTTCATGAATATCATAGTCCTTTCAACCAATTTTTTAATTGGCTTTTTTTAAAAGTAAGGATGGCACCCAATGAAAGCACTAAAAGCACACATAACCACACAAAACCACTAATTAACCATCCCAAGGCATTATTCCTCCCACCTTCAGATCAAAATTTTACTCCGTGGAAAGAACAGAGTGCCACGATATCAAGGAGTACTAATGTCGTTTGAAAAGCAAGTTATAATCAAATAACCATTACTCAGTAAAATGGACTTCATTGTAATCATTTCTTTCCATAACTGAACAGTCCCATAAATGTTACTTCTCTTAATCAGTTCTGATTGGTATTTGCTATATGAGACACAGACAAATCTTTGACCAATCTTTAATTAGTATCACTGATGAAATATTTATTCTTTTAATTTGAATTTAGAAACCCAATAAAGCCATGTTTGCATCTTTTATCAACTTAAATATTATCCTCCTTTATTGCTTCTGTCATGACTGCAGATTCTGAAAATCTTCTCCGGAAACAATGCATATTTTCTACATGCATAGTTGCCCTGGTCTCATAGCTGTTAGGGCAAATATTTAATATAAGCATGAAGGTCTCAAATTCATTCCAGTCTTCTTGCTGAGGGGATCAGAAAGTAGACTTCCTCAAGTGTCAGGACAGAAAGGGAGATATTTTTTAGACATCTTAAGATTCTCCAAATCGGAACCTAACCCTCCCTGGACCTCTTGGTATCCAATTCACAGAAACGATGGGCTGGATCACGCGACTGGGCCCTTGTGTGTGGAATGTGAGGGATACTGTAGTGCCCAGGCGCTGAACTCAGAAGCCAGTGCTCTGTTTTTGGCTCTACAATGGATGAGCTGCCGCCTTTAGCTTAATCAGTGTCCCCCACCAGATGCAGCTGTGCAGTTCCCAAGTCTGACGGTTCTTGGGGATCCTAGCTCATTTAAAATAGGCAGAAACCTCCAAGCATAGTATTAAAATTTAATGAAGCCATCAGATTGCATCCTGTTATAAAAACACCTTTACCAATTTCCTCTACTCCACAAAACACCTCTGAAATCAGTATATCCAGAATCATCTAGAAAAAAACAAAAGGAGGAAGTGTATCGTCTGAAAGATATGCAAATAAAGGACATAGATATCTCCTGTATTGCCCAAAGGAGTCCCCAGGCCACGAGCATCTTTTCTAGTTATTGGATTTTAGTTTTCTTTCGCCTTCTCTTTGGCACTGCACCATCACCAAGGAAAGTGACCTCTTTGTAAAATTTCTATCACGAATGGATGTTTGTAATGTGTAGAACATTAGATACTCATAGGAGTCGTGCTTGTTTTTCTATTACACATAAAACTTGTGGCACCATCTCCCTTTGCTACACAGCACCTTCACAGTTACGTCTACTCATGAGATTATTACACACAAGATCATAAACTTTTCTGGAACACGATCATGCTGACTTTTGCTTACATTGTAAACTTCAAACATAGCACAGTGTCTGGCACACAAACGCCAAATGAAGAGGACACAGACCTTTTCTCAAAGAAGTCAACACTTACTCTGTACTTGTCTCGCGAGAGTCTTTTAATAGAATCCCGTCTTTACCTGCCCAGGAGAACTCACTTCATCCTTGCCACAACTTCTGCATCCGAGCCTGAGCTCCAGGTGGGCACAGCCTCTGATATTCCTGCACTCCTACCTCCATCCAGAAATAACGAAAGCAACACCCAAGGTTTCATGTTTTGGCAATAGCGGTTTTATCAAAAAGTGCAAAGTAGAATCCCTAACTATTTTAATCAGATTCCATAAAACAGAATACTCTGGAATTCACTAAATAATCTTTGCGAAAAACCGCTTTAGAAGTAACAAGACTACTTTTATCTTAAAAGTAGATAAAAGTATCTACTTTTAGCTCAATCTGCCATGAAAAAGACAGGAGACGTAGAAATAAAAATAGTATTGTTGGTGACACATTAGCTAACATATATGTTGTGTATGCTGGCATTTCTCAGCAAAATTTTCGTTAGTTGTTAATTCTGCCAAATGAAATCTTGGCCCACAGTTCCATTTCCTGATGGGTAAGCTTCTATTTTGCACGTTTCAGTATTATTTAAAAGTACTTTTCCATATTTAATATGTGATGGCTTACTGTATCTTTTCACTGGCATTTATCACCTCTCAAGAGCAATCAGTCTCCTCAAAAATGAAGTTCACCATCCCAGAAGGGCCTGGCCCTCATTTATTTCCCTATACAGTATTTGGTACAGAGCGGAGTGTACAATAGCAGGTGTGCCTTCGATGTAGAGGTCACACATTTAGCAATAGAAATATAAGCTATTAAAACAGACTTGTAATCTTTACAAACATAAAGTGCCCTGAGAGTAAAGTCAAGATAATTGTACAAAATTCAGTGTGTATATTTTCTTTGGCTCCAGCTTCCAAAACGATCCTAAAGATGCTGCCATTTCCCCAACCAGAATTTTTATTGTTGGCAATATTTAACACTGAGTTTAGAAAAATAGAGGTTTACAATATCCCCATGAACCAACTTTATCCTTGCTTAATTTACCCATCTCTGTAATAGGTTAAGTCAACACAGCTTACAGCGCTTGAAGGCATTTAAAGACTAGAGGAGTATTTTTTTTTTTTCCATTTGACTTAGCTTCAGCGTGATAAGACTGTCTTAATTTTTTTCTTCTTCTGAATCTTTTAACCAATGATTAGGACAGGCGCTAATGGTGAATGTTGGAGAAAGAGGCAAGCTGCATTGGAAGAAAAACATAAGTGCCTAAAGCTCTGAACTGGATGCCCCCCACCCCTCGCCCCCACCTCTGCCATTTACTAGCTATCTGACTTTGGGCAGGATACCCACTCTCTAAGCTTAAACTTCCCTATCTTTAAGGATATGAGGATAGTAAATGATATTAAATAATTTTTATATATGTGTAAATTTTTGTATATTATATATCTTATTGTTAACAATATTGAGCAATTATCAAACCAATGTCTTAACTGCTTTAGGTGTATTACCTCATTTATTTCTTATAACAATCTTATAAGGAAAAAAGCAAAAGAAACAGAAGCACATGGTGGCTGAGTAATTGCTCAAGTTTACGCAACAAAAATGGCAGACCTGAGATCTAGCTATTGTACTGTTTCTGAGAGGTATAACTAAGATTATAAAAAGCATCTAGGATAGTTTGGCACACAGTAGGCCCTCAGGATAAATGGCAGGTTCTTCTCTATCTTTCTCTCTGTCCCTCTGTTCTTTGTGTTTCCTTTTCACATAAATCAATAGCCAGAAGGACTGCCAGAGTACCCTGAAGGACTAATTCAGTTGGTGTAACAGACCCCAGTCACTAGATACAAAATCTTATGAGTGTATAGAAATATTAAGCCTACTAACAAATATAATGACATAGAAACACACATGTGCTCATGCACACACACACACACAGAATTCAAGTAGGCTTCCAAAGAAAGATCCTGGAATATCCACTGACAATGAGTTTATCATCAATATTGATGGAACACAAACTCAGTTCACAAACATGATGCTGGGTTTAGGGGCAGAAGGGGAGGAGGTCAGATAAAAATGAAACTTAGTGTCTGCCCTCAAAGGCCCAGAAGCCACTGGGGGACTCGTTGATAACTCACTGTAATACATCCTGCACTACGGTAGAGGTATGTAAAAAGTCTTATGGGAACATAGAAGAGGAGACAATTACTTCTGCCTGAGGATTCAGGAAGTCTTCACAAAATAGAAGTGACTTCTTCTCGATGTGTTGAACTTCTCCAGGCAAAGATGAAGGTGAGAAGGACAGTCCAGGTTGAGGGAGTGAACAAGCAGAGATATGAAGGCATGAAAGGCATGCTCTGTGCAGGCAATCGTGAGAAGAGCAAGCTGGTTACAGTATATGGTTACCTGAAGAAGGCTGGGGAGATAAATCAGGTTCTAACTGTGAATGGCTGCTTACATGACTGCTAGGGAGTTGGGACTTTACCCAGTGCAGTGCAAAAGATGCACAAAAGATGGGAAGAGAAGGTGCTGAAGACATACCAACCAGTGGAGATTATTTCAGTAGCCCAGGTGATAAAGGAAAGTGATCGGTACCAAAACAGTGGCAAAGAGGATGACTAGAAAGAGGTGGATTCAAAGGATCTTCTGCAAGTAGAATCCACTAGGCTAGTAACTGAAGAGATGCAGGATGAATTCTCAGATATGTCTAATGACAGTAGTCTATATACTTCATGCTCTTAAGCTTTGCTCAAAAACAAAGAAAGGAGGAAGGAAGGAAGGACAGACAGATGAATTTATCTATGAGGAAAAGGCAGGAAAAGAATTGTTTCAATTTTTTTTCTTTTTCCTTCTTTTTTCAGAAAGATTGGCCATGAGCTAACATCTGTTGCCAATCTTCCTCTTTTCACTTGAGGAAGATTGTTGCTGAGCTAACATCGGTGCCAGTCTTCCTCTATTTTGTATGTGGGATGCCGCCATAGCATGGCTGTGCATGATTAGCGGTGTATAGATCCGTGCCAGGGATCTGAACCAGTGAACCCGAGGCCACCAAAGCAGAGCATGAGAATTTAACCACTACACCACTGGGCCAGATGCTGGAAAACTGAAGTAGAAGAGTAGATATCTTGGGTTACAGTGAAGAGCACCTAAAGAAGCTTCTTGGCGGCCCTTCACCACTTCCTAAAATATATACACAACATAACACTCTCTACACTTGCTTTCTCCATTCCTCTTTATTCTGTCCGCCCCCCCACCTCCCCAGGCTCCTTTCCTGGAGACCCAAACACATCAGCAGAGCCTAGACTTACAAGGCAGGAAGAATCCATATGATCTGTTCTCCCATTTGACACACACTAACATTAGTGTCACAACCACAATTTACTTTACACTCCTCAGAATCCCATTATAAGAATTCAGGTTCTTCCAAAACTGCTTTGTGGGACTTATTTGACCTCAAATTTCAGCGATGTTTACCTCTGAGCCCGCAGCAGCACAGTGGAATAACAATAAATGGAAGTGGCAGAGACACCTTTATATTTCCTATGCAAATACTGCTTAGAAAAGCCATTAATGGGAATTATGGAAGGGGAAAGCCAACGAAATACATGGGCCAGAATAAGCAGAATGATTCAAATGGTCTTCAGGGGCCTTCTCCTCTGCTGGTAATTTTATTAGAACCATTACCGGTGAAGAAATTTTAGCTTTTCGAATTGAACCGTAAATTGTTTCTGCTTTCCATGGTATCCTAAAGGAATTTCAGGGGGAATTTTTCTTTGGTTTGTAGAGTGATTCCCTGTGGACTGGGGGAAGTCTTCTGGAAATTTCTGGGTTACTCTTGGGGATTTTTCCTGAAGTGGAAACTTCTTTAGAAATAATTTGGCTATACTTTAAAAAATACATTGGAAAATTTTTGTATAAAAATTTGTAGCATGCCCTCAAGTTTCTATTTACAGGATTCATAAAAATACTATCAGAATGGTAACATCTTACAATGGTGGAAGTGTTTCTACTAATTGTTATGAAACCCTGTACTACTTTGTTTTAACCTCTGCGGTAAAAAGTCATTATTTTATTTTTGCCTACAAAACACAGAATGTGTTTTTGACAATTCTTCATTCCCTAATTTACTTTTGGCAGAAGTGCTATAAAGTGTTTCCTTTTTATTTATAAAAATATATTACTTGGGATTCTTGGAAATAGGCTATGAAATAATG